>NW_010546062.1:0-3859 GCF_000687285.1 Phaethon lepturus | reverse complement strand
TGGACCAGCCCAGCACTCCCAAGCTCTCCTGGCCAAGGACTGCAGCGAGCCTTTGCCAGGCCCTCGGGAGCCGCCGAGAGGTGACCTGGGGACAGTGACAGGCCAGGGTGGGGGCTCAGATGCAGAACAACCTGTCCCAAAGCCCCCTTTGAGCAAGTCTCCATCCATCCTGCTTCAGGTTTCAGCCTTTTCTTCTGTGCCAGCAGCCCTTCCCCTGCAGACGGTAACGGATCCTCCACCTCCTCGGTGAAAAGTGAAATGGCTGAGATGGTTTTTGGCTCTGGGAATGAGGCCGGGACACAAGGCAGCCACCCCCAGCTCGGGCAGGTTTCTGACGGGAGGTTCAGGGCTCCCCTGCCCGGGGCTGCAGGAGTGGGCTGACACACTGCTGCCATATCTGCCATATCCCCCATGGCACCTGCAGAGATCTCCAAGGGTCTCACATGGGCAGGGTTTGTCCCTGCCGTCATCTCACGGAGGGGAAACTGAGGCACAGAGACGGGGGCCACAGGTAAACAGAAAGTCCTGACCGGAGTAACAGCTCATCTTCCTGCGGGGACGGTGCGTGGCTCCGCCAGCTGTCGGAGCTCGTGGCCTCTCTCTGCTGACTTCTGCCTTATTGCATGTAACAGCCTGCCCAGGCCTCAGTGGCGAGGAGGAGGCGGCCGTGCCAGGAGCTGCACACCCCGCCGCGACGGCTCCGCTTCGCACATGGGGAGCAAGACCCGGGGCAGGGTGTTCGTCATGGCCAGAGCTTGGAGCCGGCCGGAGCCCCGCGACCTCAGTCAAGGACTGTAAAGGGATGCGGTTTCCCCGCAAACCTTGCCGTGCAGGGGAACCCCTGGAGCGGGAAGCAGAAAAGCCGGCGCTGTGCAGGCTGGCGAGGGCACCAGCACTCCGCCACCCCCTCCAGCAGCACTGTTGTTTTATTGGTATTTTATTGCTTTTTGTTTCTCCCGACGCGGTGCTGCAAACACAGCGTTGTGCTGGGGGGAGGCAATTGATGAACCCGGGTTTGGCTTCAGCGGGATTTGTTGGATTCCTGCAAAACCGTTAACTCCCCTGCACTTTTCCTGCCCTGGGTTACAGCCAGCGGGTACCGCGCTGCAGGGACCCGGGGCTGGAGCCGCTGGAGCTTGGGGCCAGGGGACAAGAAGGGACCCTGGGAAGGGGACAGTGAGCAGCCCTGGAAGCAAAGCTGAGGGACACGGGCTCCATTATATGCAGCAACCAAGGGACTCATTTCCACGGGAGTTGGGGAGACAATGGCAAACGCAGCGTGGGCAGAGCTGGAGGCTCTTTGCTGGGGGTCCGCGCTGGATGCCTGGAGAGCGGCTGGGGCGCTGGGAGGGGGGCTGGCCGGCCCCAGCCCCACCAGCACTGCCAGGTTCACCACCAGCTTCCAGGGCTGCAAAGCCCTTCTCAAAGGCTTTGCAACAACGGCCACTGTTCCTCCAAAGAGGGAGCATTGCATGGATGGGCTCTTCCCCTTCCAGCAAGGCTCAGCCAGGAGCTGAGCCCCGGGGGACACCCTGCCCGTTGGGGAATTCCCCGTGCCCTCCTTTGGCCGCTGCCTGCCCTGGAGCCTCCGCTACGCCATGGATTTTTCCTCTGGCATCATCAGCTCTGAGTACTGCAAGAGTCATTGTGAAACTGTGTTTTATTTAAGCCACAGCTCTTGGTGTCATTAGGACTGTGATACAATCTCAGTTCAGTTTACTTAATTATCAGCTGTACTTTAATAGCACTAACAGTCGTGAAGATGATGAAAACTGCTATCCCCATCCCAAGGGTTCAGGGGATGGAGACAAGGAGAACTCGAGTTGTTGACCCTGCAGCGTTGCTGTGTTTTATGCCTTTATGCAGGGACAAGGGGCTGGGGTTGGCCTGTATCTCACATCACAAAGCGCTCAGGGGACGTGAACAGTTGCTCTGTGGTGGGGAATGTCACCGGAGCTCCTCCAGGGTCCTGGGTGGAAGTGTCTGTGGGTACCCCTTTGCATATCCCCCCCGTCCCTTCTGCTTCCTCCTGTCCTACACTGAAATAGCCCGAAATAGGAAACTGAGGGGGCCGCATCGTGAACTGGAAGGGGGAACTTCTCAGCTTCAGGAAAAAAACATGATGCTGGAGGAGTTTTAAGCCTCCCCAGTTCCCCACGGGCAGGCCTGGGGACAAACTTTTTGCCATGATGCTGCCACCAGGAAGAAGGAGCCTTCAAAGACAAATTCTATTTTCAACAGAGGCAAAGATGCACGGTGACCAAAACAGCTCAGAGTAGGAAAACCTCCCCACTGCTTTCACCCCACGCTGCCCTGGCTGCGAATGCCCAGGGAAAGCCAGCGAGGCTCATGCCAACTCCTGCCTGCCACGGCTCTCCATCATGCGGCTTTGCACAGCCACCAGCGGCAGGATAGCTAGGCTCCAAGGTTTAATTACAATTGTTGACAGGGAAATTATGGCCACACATGCAAAATTAGAACATAATTGTGCTAGGGAAATGTTTCATCTTCTTGTCATCCCCAAGAGCGGAAGGCAGAGGGAGCAGAGGAAGAGGGGCAGTGCTGGTGGGAGGTGCTGGCCCTGCACCTCACAGCGGGGCAGAGTAGCCGGGCTTGGGGTACTGCGAGGCAACAGCAGCCCGAGGGGCCATCGGGCATGCAGAAAGCGAAGAGGAAAAGGCAAACAGCCTCCTTTTACGAGGAGGCTCCCCTTCCTTTGGGAGCAGGGGGAGAGGGCAGGGGGGTTGCATCTCTGCCATCCCATTAGCCCCGGGCTCAGCCCTGTGCCAATTCCCAAAAGTAGTTGCAGGTGATGGCCAGCCCCATCCCGAGCCTTTCCACCTCAAGCCCAGGCAGCGTTTCCCCTGGCCGGGCTCTTTGCCCAGGGCTGGCTGCCTGCAGGGAAGTGGCAGGGCCGAGGACGATGCTCAGCCCGCCACGTCACACGCGGGATCAGTGTGGGATGTGCCTGGGGCAGTTGAATCCCACCTCCTGGGGGTTACGCTCCTCTTGGAGGGGCGCAGATGCCTGCGTGCAAGCGTGGTGGCTGGCTGTTCCCCCTTCACATGCCTCAGACTGCCACTGCAACCAGCACCTCGCTGCCAGCCCAGATACATCCCCATCCTTGCTGAATCGGGCTGGAGGCCATTCTCAGCCCTGGGAAGATCCATCCCCCACGACAGAAGGTGACTGGTCACCAACCCCGTTTAAATGCAGGCAACTCTTTCCACATTAAAAAAAAAAAAAAAAAGCCAAATGGCCCGAAGGTCCAACTGACAGCTGGCCCAGGACCCCAGTTGCAGAACGGGAGTCAGGCAAAGTGAAGATGAGAGCAGCCTTGCTGACCGACGGCTCTGAAGCTGACCAGGCAGGGCAGGAGTAACAGGCCCTTGCTGGGGAGAGCACCCACTCCAGGGCAGGCAGCAGCCCAGCTCCTGTGCGCCCCGTCGGATGCCGGTGTGGACTTGACGAGATGAGCTCCCTGCCTACACCCACAGCAGTCAACACGCTTCTGCCTCCGCTTTTGCACCTACCCGAATCAACTGAAACGGGGGCAACGTGCCGGCTCTGCACCACGGCGTGACCCGGAGTGGGGAAGCGGCGCAGGGCTGAGAGCCCCCGCTCCCCTGAAACCTGGTTCCCTTCTCCCTAGGGGGCATTTTAAAAAGCCACCAAATAAGCAAGTGGCCCTCACGGGGCAAGCAGCTCCCTGGGTGCCAGGAAAGCTCCCGGCGAGTGGCAGCCTCCCTCGCCCCCAGCAAACCACGCAGACACACGGCACGTTACACAAGGTGCCGGGGCTCGCCCGTCGGCACCTTTGATACAAAGCACCCGCTGTGCCAGCTAGTGCTGGCACCCC
>NW_010546061.1:1576-1799 GCF_000687285.1 Phaethon lepturus | reverse complement strand
AAAAAAATTCTCAAATTCATCAACTCATCAACTCAAATGTATGCAAGTGTATGACTTTTTAGCTAGCACTACTGAAATCAGACCTGCCCTCAAGTTTAATGGGGTATAGAACTAAAATCGTACTGCTGAGAGGGGCGAAGGAGGAGGGAGGATGCTCAGCACTAGCAACATCTGCCAGCTCACGCCCCTCTGCACCTCTGGACGGCCCGCACCCTCCACGGGT
>NW_010546061.1:0-1371 GCF_000687285.1 Phaethon lepturus | reverse complement strand
TTTTCCAGGCTCCAGCGACAGGCAGCCTGCTTTGGCTCAAAAGGCACGGGGTAACGACGGGACAAAAACCCGCGGGTCCGTGGCGATCCCGTGAGGCGCGCGGGTGAGCCCGAGCTGGCTTCTCCGCCGTGCCCGCCCCCGGGGCGCCCCGGCCACGCTTAACTTTGCGGGTTACAACCTCTCTTTTAATGAAGAAAAATACAAAGCACGAGGAAACACAAACAAAACAAAATAAAAACCCGCGAGGCTTTCCTCCCAAATAGCCAAACGTTAATTGTTTCCAGGAAAGGAAAAAAAATAAATTAATCCGTTATAGTGGGAGAACCGAGGGAGGAACGAGGAACGCCTTCAAACTCCTGAGAACTGAGCATTGCGGGGTAAAGTGTCTAAAACACACTGTACATGAAGCAAGCTCTTTTTTTTCCCTCTACTGATCTGACTTTATGAGATCTCGTATGCGAGGAATAGCTGTGCAAACTCTTTAGAAGGGACAGATAGATGAATGACAGGCGGACAGACAGATGAAAAAAAACAGAGAAAACAGTTTGCATGTGCTAATTTTGGCTGACTCGGCAATACTACTTCAGGAGTCAGAGACGGTAGAGGGAAAAAAAAAAAGTAAATTTCATCGCAAAAATCAAGAGGAAGGACAGGGCATGGGCTCCGGGAGGCAAGCAGTGCGGCGGGGAAGGGGCAGGGCGGCCAGGCCGGGCTGTCCTCTGCTCTGCCGGGCGAATGCCGCGCAGGATAACACCGCGCCGTTATAACCCACCGGGGATATCGTTCGCCTCGTTTGGTAATGCGGGAAACACCCTCTTCTTCCTCAGCCCTCCCCCATCCCCCGAGAGATGCTGTAACATTGCCAAATGCGCTCGGAACAGGCAGATCCAGCGACTCCTCATCGATAAAAATCTCTGTCCTCCCCTTGCCCTGAAAATCAACATTTCCGAGGGAGCACCAAAGGGGGGGATGAGCACCCTTCCCCCCCCTCCCCCGGTTCGCTCCTGACTGCTCGGGGCGCTCCTCGGCTGCGAGGCGCCCCGGCAAGCGTCCGAGGCACGAACTCACGCGTGAAAGCCCTCTCTGGGCTAGCGATGGGACCGGACAAGAAGTCAGCGTCCTCCTTTCCCCACCTCACCACCACCCCGGGAAAGCCCCGCAGCCACCTCAAAGAACTTCCCAAACTCCTTCTGGGCAGTATGAGCTGTAAAATTGCGATTGAGTGGGTGGGTCGGGATTAAAAGATGCAAGGGGAGCAAGACCGAAAATAAGCGCGCAGTGACGAGGGGCTAAGGGGCGGCGACGCCCGCGCAGGGAGGCGAGGGGCCGACCGGCGCGGAGGTGGGGGGCAACGAAGGCAAAGCAGGCGGC
>NW_010546060.1:1564-2072 GCF_000687285.1 Phaethon lepturus | reverse complement strand
CCGCTCCGCTCGGGGAGAAGGGCTGAGCAGGAGGGCAGGAGCCTGACCGAAACGGGGACAGCCGCAGCGAGCCCCTGATGCTAACCGAGATCGGCGCTGGCAGAAAGACCAGACCAGCGCTGCCGTAAAGCTTTGCTTTAAACCCGGTGGGGCTCGCTCCTGCAAACCTCTCCCCTCCACCAGGCGCGTCGCTCTGCCTGGCGGGGCCAGCACCCCCCGCTCCTCTTTGCCAGCGCTGGGGAACCGGCGCACGGTGACACGTCCCTGTTCCGGGGCTCTTTGGCTGTATTTCACCCCGTGCCATACGACGGGATGCCTCTACGGCGTGTTTAGCTACTGTCTCTTCTGGAAGGTTTCCACGTCCTTATTTACAAGGTCTCTCCAGCCCAGAACAACCCCCTTTGGAAGATCAGTAGCACAATCATCGCTGGGCCATGAAATAAGACCCGAGGAAGTATGGCTGGGCATAATTTACCCACCACACGGCTGAACCCGCCGAGAAATAAAC
>NW_010546060.1:1085-1463 GCF_000687285.1 Phaethon lepturus | reverse complement strand
ATCCCGCGCCGCATCTGATTCTTCGTGGTAGTCCCTAATGTCTTGTACACAGGCTGCCGGGCGGGGATTTTCCCTCTCCCTTTTTATTCCCCATCTCCTGTTGTTTATATCGGGTGTCGGCTGCTGCATCCCAGTGGTTTCCCCCTGGGATTTCCATTATGCCTGAGCACGGCGCCTTGGGGAACACAGCCGGCTGGGATGGAGAGGGGACACCTCTCCCCGGAGGTGGAGAAAAAACCAGAGGAACCATCCCGAGAAAGCCAAGCAGCCCCCCCAAACAGAACTTTAACAGAAGGGGTGTTTTGCCCGAGGTCCGTGGTAAACCTGGGTTTAGCCTCGCAATTAAGGATCAGCTCCCCGCGGACCACGCGTGGCTCC
>NW_010546060.1:380-1018 GCF_000687285.1 Phaethon lepturus | reverse complement strand
TCGAGGCAGAAGAAAAGGAACAAAAAAATTGTTCGGGCTTTTTTTTTCCTCAATTCCCACATTTTTATCCGAACACTTTCAAAGTTAATTTCAAAAAGCTGGGAACGCTTGATAGTTTTAATTAATCCGCTGCCTGGGGAAATACAGTTTGTGTAGCCAAAGCCTCTCGCTTTCCTCTGGATAGCTATCTCACCCCGGGTAACGCTGATGGTTCCAGCGTGACAGCGACGGCAGCAGTGACTCCGGTGCTTTTATTTTATTGAATCATAAAAGTACCGCGCGTCAGGTTTATTTTGGCCTGGCCGCCCGACCCGGAGCGGGCTGCGGGACGGGGGGGCACAGGATTTAATTGGGATCAGGTGGAAACCATCTGAGGACAACTTGTTCACCCAAACTCCAAATCAATCGGAAACGAAGTCTTGAATGATTTTTCTCCCCCAGTAACTGATTTGAGACGCACGCTCAGGAACATGGAACGAACACCGCGAGGCCTTTGAAACACAATATTGGGTTTGCCTTTTTTTTTTTTCCCCCCTGGTGTGATCCGCTAATTCATTTTAATTAATTAAAAGTGGGCAGGGAAAATCATGCCGCTCTCTGCCTTCATGTCACAGATCAGCAAGCCCCGGCAGGGTGGA
>NW_010546060.1:0-241 GCF_000687285.1 Phaethon lepturus | reverse complement strand
GGCCCCCGGGGGGGGGGGCGCAGTTCCCGGCCTCGCCGGTACCTCCAGCATCCCCGTCCCGCTCCCACCAGGAGGTGAGCGGCTCAGGCGCGTCACTCCCCGCAATCTAGCATAAACGCTGCCTTTTGTAGCCACTTAGCCAGGGCTGGCATTTGGAAGTGACATTTAAAGGTCACTGCCAATCTTTCCCGCACGGAGAAGACGGAACGGAAGGGTCGCGGCGGAGCGGGGCGGCCGCGGC
>NW_010546059.1:0-12906 GCF_000687285.1 Phaethon lepturus | reverse complement strand
CGGGAGGGCCCCGGTGCAGAGCCCCGCCTGAACGGGGTTACACCGCAAACTTAGGATCACGGTCCAGGGGTTTTGAAGGGAAGGCAATTCACCCAGCAGCTCCTGAACGCAATTCACCTCCTGCAGGTGGTGTTCCTACCCTTCTGCATTAGCACAGGCCACCACCTCCCCAAATGAAGACGGTGAAAATACGGTTTTATATATACACTTCTATGGGCTGAGCGATAAAGTAACTCACTGAATCAGATACCATAGCAGATTTGCCAAGGCGAGTTGCTGAACACTGCAGTTATGTGAGAGGGAAGCCCCACTACCTGCGCTGTGCTCACGGAAGTTTTGCTAACATTCTTCAACTAATTGCAGGTTCAAGAGTCAAAGTGCACAGGAATATCACAGATGTTGCTTCACGTATCTTACCCACAGGGGAATGCATCAAAAACACCTAAGGGATTTCGAGGCCATGGATATCAAGTGGTGAAGATGTGCCTGTTTCTATAGTTAGCAGCACATCCAGGAATAACACAGCAAATGCTACATTTGGCCACTTTGCATATATTAGCAACCCTGTATGTGTGATTAAGATCTAAGGATGCCAACGCTGACTGAAGTGACAACAGCACAACTTGTGGCAGGACTCAGTAGCTTTCCATTGAGGCTTTCTGGCTTCAGCTGTGCATTGGCAAAGTGCTATGCTGGAGGAGATTTCCCAGCACGTCAGCACCGGTTTGAGGTTACAAATTCCTTGGTGGTGGGTAAGGAAAGTCTCTTTCCTGCCCAGCCTTTCCCAGCTCCTATCTACAGCTGGATTTGCTGGAAGCAGCCTCTGCTGCAAGTGCTCTGGGTTCAGCACAAGACACTCTGACCTGCCTGCATCTGACCAATTTGAGACACAGTTTTCAGCAGCCTTCCGTTTCGTAGACAGAAATGATTGACCAGACAGCCAACAGCCAAACTCAGCTCACAGAGAACTTTTGTCTCCTTGGGAACTCTGGAGTTGGTGGGCCGTTTGGAGGTATTTCTGAGTGCATGTTGGAAGGAGGGGATGCCGGTGGAAGTCCAGTCTGGCAGGGTTATTAAGTTGAGCTGTGAAATCATGTCTGTGTTGCTCTGGCCTCTAGATGCCCATCTGGGAGTATAGAACATACAAGAAGCTGGCCACTGTGGTGCAAGTGGCATGTCCTAATCTCACCACAGCAGGTTAGGGCGTCAGTCTCTCTGGCCCAATTACTCTTTAATTACTTATACAATGAGTAACAGCTTCCAGATGTCCTGCTGAGGAAGAGCAAAGAAACTTACTCTGTACCTCTACCAATCAGGCTATTGAACTATTGATTATCTGAAGTGGTTGCCCTAACTTGCTATCGGCTTTTGACCACATGAAAGATGATAAATGCTCCCAACAAAGCTTCAATCAAAACCAGCACCTTCCCACACAGTGTAATGAACTGGTGTTGTCCTGCAAAAATATGTGTTGTCAAAAATATGACCCACTTTCTCACAGGAAAGACATAAGAAGCTTCCTGCCCAGGACCACAGCTTGTGCCTCTCAGAGCTCCATGCTCGGTGTCACTTGTTTGTACTCTTTCAGGTATTATGTTGCTCAAACCATTCAAACAATGACATGCATTTAAAATATTAACTACATGGGATTAATACAGTTTTGATTCTGCTGCTTTATCATTTTTGACATAATGTAAACACAGCAAGTGATAACATGTGTTGGAAAACAAATCACGTTTCTTAACTGAAACACAAGCAGCTATGAGGAAATGCATGCCACTCTGGTTTCAGGTGGCATCTTTGATTCTTTTTACAGGAGTGTTAAGCAAATCTTCTTTCAAATGTCATCATGACCTATATGGCAAGAAAGGCTGGATCCTCCCATTCAGATGCTTCCGCCTTAGGAACCAGCAGCGAATCTGTATGATGCCCATGTCCTAAATCACAGTAAATGGACCTGGAGAACAAGGCTACATGATTTTCTCCTGGATTTTTCACACAGAAAATCAAATCAGCTCCATGGAACACGGTGGGCTGGCTTTTTCTTTTTGCTACAGTAGATATTTAATTGTCTTCCAAACTTGGAGACCATATTTCACTGTTTTCTTGTAGCACCTTGTCCCATCTCTATCGGGTCTTATGTGGTCCCTCGTCTCACTGGCTCAGTGACTCTGTTCTTGTGAGATCCACTGGCATCAGTGGGATTTGGTGTTTAATAGCAAGACATGTAAGACTTGCATCTCTCTAGCACCCTCAAGGTAAAAAGGCCATGAACCCGTCTAAACAAACCCTAGACTGCCCTATGGGGTCTGAATGGTTCCTTTCTTGTGCTGGTATTGGGCAATTTCCATTACTGTACACCTCCGTGAGGTGTTACTGGAAGTGTCGGTATTGCTTGGAAGGACAGCCCTTCCCTGCTCCTCTTCATGTTGATGCATTGGGAGATCGGTGGGATGAGTTTCCCTCTATAGATAAGAGATAAATATATCAAGCCCTGCACCTGGAGAGGTGCTGCCCACCTCTCTGAACTAAGTTGTGGAAATACACTTTGAGGGATTCTACTGCTTGTAGGCAAATGTGGGCATGGGCAAAAGCAACTGGAAGTGAGGTAGGAGAACACTGGAGGCCCAGTGAACACTGATTGTCAGTGCTGCAAGACCCTTTGCAATTTGCCTTGGCAGCCTGGGAGCTCTCTGATTTCCAGTGGTTCCTTGCTTGAGTGTGCAGTTTCAGATCGGGGGGGGCTCAGCTGTACCTACACCAGCTGAACTGAGTTTGCAGATAAAGAGCAGTTCATGCTCAATGCTACTCCTGTGTAGTGCCATGTTCGTTAAGTCTGAGCTCTGTTCTCTTTTGCTTACATAGGGATTAGTGTGGAAACCTTGCCAGAGAATGGCTGGCCACTGGTAAAAAAAAGCAAACAAACAACCAACCAAACCCATTTCAAAACAAAATCTATAAAAACTAATTTTTGACCCTTTCTGTACTCAGTTTGGCCTTTTCTGGGAACAGTGTTATGAACTGTCATTTTGGAAAACTGCTTGTTTGTATGATTTGCTTAGGAAATGAGTGGTGTGGGATCGTGCTCTGTGTGTATACATACATGTATGCATGTGAAAGGTGCTTGCCCTCTATCCAATAACCATTGAACACCAAATTTACAGAGGGGTAGGGGCCTCAGATATTAAGGCACTACCAGTTTCACAAAAGTAGGTGGGCAAATGTATATGTTCTTGTTGAAAGGAAAACTGCAACAGGAGTTGAACCTCTATTAGATCAGTGAAATCATATGAAAGAAAGACCTTAGAAGCACCCAACTGCAGACAAAGCTTCTCACCTTCTTAAATATACAAGCCAACGAACACTAAAACACAAAGCTATGGGGATCCAGGTTCCATTTACTCCATCTACTCCTAACAGGCAGTTCATGGAGCTACCTGTTAAATTTCCTTTTGGTCATCATTATTATTAGGAATATTATATCAAAATTAATCATTGAACCTTAATTAGACAGATTGATTTTTCTCACAATGCAATGCTTCAAGTCAAAATGCAGTTGTTTTACTTCTGGAAGATTTTGATTCCAGCAAAATTAATAGAATCACAACTGCTTCCTGCACAGCATCACTTATCACCTTGAAAAGCCTCCTTGGATTTTCATGTAATGGAATTTCATTGCTTATGGTGTTTTAGATTTCTGAAGACCAGTTAGTGTTTAGCTCCACTCAAATCTCTCCTGCTTGCTCTGTTTGTCCATACACTGCTGTTTTGAATTGCTGGGCTTGGTATAGCTAGTTACCTGACCACCATCATCATTGACTTTGCTTCTCCTGGTTTAATGCTATCTTAGAGAAATCTTCCACAGTGTTATTTAGTGATGTTCACAGTTGTTTAATTTTTTTTTTTTTTTGGTGAGTTCTTATTCTGTTTCATAATGATCCTGCAAGGGTATTCAGAAAAGCAGTATTATCATCAATATTCCTTGTGAAATTTGGATGAGTTCTTTAGAAATAGTCATGTGGCACCAGTATTTTGAGCACTGGGATTTTCTTGTACAGAGATGTCCTGCAATTATCATCTCTTTATTTCCAAGAATATCACTAGAGTACATTTCCAAGCATACTTTTGGAAACTTCTTGCCAGCTAGTTGAATTTGCAGTGCCCAAAACACAGAATGGTATATTTAGAAGCCCCTCTTGCACAGACTATGTGCTGTTTGTGGGCAATAGCAAGAATGCGATGCAATTTGCAAGTGTCTTATGCCTTAAAAGACCATCATAAACATAACAAGTTAAATATTTCAAGAAGCATAGTTCCCTAATTCTATGTCGGTAGCATTTCCAATCCTCTTCCTATCCAAATCCTAAATTTGCAGGGGCATAGGTTTGCAAAAGGTCTTTGCTTAAGACCCTAATCATGGGAAGTCTTTCAGGGTAACAATTTGTTTGCTTGAAATGCTTGTCCTCTCATGCTTAGCTTGCTTGGGACACAAAGAGAGATGGAGTGACTTCCAGAGAAGATGAATGGGGGAAAAGAGTCAGAGAGATGCATAAAAGTCGTCCCAGAAATAAATCATGTTTATATTGACACTTTAATGAAACCATCTTGTTTGTTTGTTTTTTCTATTTTTGCCTTCCATAGAAATTTGAACAAATGCAATTTGCAAGCAAACTCATTTAAACGTGAGTGCTTAATAGTCTTGAGAAGGAAACTTCAGATTGTGTAACCCCCTAATACTAACACACCTTTTAAAATCAATAGTCAGTGCCTCAGGATTGAAGGAAGTACTGAAGTTAGCCTTGAAACTGAGCACTTCAACCTGAATGATTTGGAGACTATAATTTATTTGCTGAAGAATTCTGCTCTTCCATTTAAAAGAAAAAAATTTCAAAATTTATTTATGGATTGCCCACACAGTTAGATGTGGCATGCATAATTATTTGCTCAAGAGAATAATTAGTGTGGGAATAAAATTGTGGTACAGATTTCACTTCTTTAACTGAAAAAGATAAATAAGTTACATGCTTGAACTTTATTCTCATGGCTTTGGGATCTTTTGTTTATTTAAGGTGTTCAATTTTGCATCAAGAGAATTACAATTCAACTAGTTTGCTTACTTGCAGTTAATGTATGAGAAAAGGCTGTCAAATGTTCACCAGAATGATCAACAAAAAATTTATTTTCTTCTGAGTAGATCTTTTCTCATTTTATTTCTGTTGTTTTCCCTTTTTCCACTACCTGCTATCCAAACTATCTCTGCTCACATGTTCTAGTTGGTGTTATTTTGAGATGTGTTTGCTTTAGGTGCACACTGTAGTACTTCGGTTATGCAGTTTGGCTCCCTATGTTTCCTCTCTAACTGAAGGAGAGAGGCTTTTCAGAAAGAAACTTTGCTGCTTTGATATGGTCCCTGGAGGAGCCCGTCTCCATTATCTACAGAGGAAGCCTCTGGAAATGAACCTGCTAACTTTGGCACTTACTCTGAAATACTCTGAAAAATCTTCCCTGACACTGTCCCAGTGCCCTAAGTAGCTCTTCTTTTTTATTGTTTTGATTTATTCTTCCATTCATACTCCAGTGTGTCTGTCAGCAGTTCTGACATCTCCCTTGTCATCTGCCTCACGTCCTTCTTTGTAATTCCTACTGCTAAATCTCTTGTGCTCCCTCACTCCTTTCATCCCCCTGTCTCCTTATATTAAGAATTTTTCTTTCTCCTCCCTCCCACATTTCTCCTGCCTGAATCCCTTCTTTTTTGGATGCCCAGTCCCGAGAGGTACTTCCCTCAAAATTGATGTTTGCTATTCAGTTCATTCTTCCATTTTTTGAGTGTCTCTATGAACTGACTGCCTTGCCTCTCTTTCAAACCCCTTTTTGATCCACTCCAGTCTCTCTTCTGCTTGCTGTTGAGGCTGCCTATGCTTGAGATCACGCAGACACATACATTGCATGGAAATGTTTGAAGGAAGTTATGCATACTTGCACCAGCTCTGTATGTTTAACTGGTTTGCTTGTCAGACATCCTCAAAGCTACATTCATCACCAAATGTAGATAAGAAAGGATGTTTTCCCTCAGGTCCAACTGTCTGCAGCTGTTGGCTTTGGTTTGGTTTATTTCTTGTGTTTTCCTCTATAACATGGGACTCGTTGCACCTATTTTCAATGTTATCTGGACATTTCAAATAGCAAATCTCTGTTTTTTCAGAGAGCAGAAACACTTCAGCATCCTTGGTCTGTCCCAACATGCTGCTGGGACACACCATAGTTTTTGTAGTCTCTGACTGCAATCTTATGGCTATTGCAGAGTGGTGGGTGATCTCTGGTGGGTGGTGGACAGTAAGCATGCGTTATGTCGTTTTTCATCACCAAATTCCATAGGAGTGGGACTTTACCAATCCAGGCACACTGGGACTCTTACAGTCAATGTCTACATTATTGTAGTGTGTTGGTTTTCGGTGTTAGCATGCATTCAAATAGGCTGCTGAGGGGTTTTTGATGAAAATGAGGATTGTGGGCTAAGGCAAAGGGGAAGGAATAATAATTTTAACATGCATTTCTGAAGATGCAAAAAAGAATGGTGCAGATCCAGCATCATAAAACTTCTGCACAGTCAGGTTAATACCCGTAATGGAAATTCCACATGATAGTGTTAGCAATTCACAAACTCAGTGAATGCCGTGATGCACAAGCAAGCACAGAGGGAGAAATGGTAGTTGAGGGGAAGCACTTTGGCCACAGCTGGTTTTAAGGGAACCCATCTCTTGGCACAATAGGTGCTGTGTATCTGTACAGTAGCATTAGCTGATCACCATTTGATGAGGACTCAATTCATCTCGCTTCAAAATAGACTCTGGTGTAGCACCTCTTAACTGACCTGTGTGGCACCCTGTAAGTACTCATCTTCTTCCACTGGCTCTGAATGCCAGGTCAAACGTAGCCCTCTGTGCAGCAGGCGGCTATAGCCAGAGAGGTAAGTTGCACCCTTTTGGTAAGTGCCTGTCTAGTACAAGCAACGAGGACTTCACCTGCTTCAGTGTCATTGTTTTTCATCACTTGGAGGGTAATGCCCACGTCCATTTTCTCTGTTTCTGAAGTGTCAGTCTCCACCTGGTATCTTTTACACAGGGATCTATTATTTCAGTGCATGTTTGTTGCATCACTTGTTTCAATGGCTCCTATTTGATCTGGTCATAATTCAGACCCACAAGTCAGTATTAGAGGCAGCAGCAGTGTCCAAAAGCTTATTTAACTTTTGTGGAAAGAAAGGACAGCTCCGTTTCTTTCCTTGGCATTATCAACACCTCTATAGTCAGAACATCAATAAAATTTTGCACCTCTTCCCCCAGAGAGAATTATTTTCCAAGTGCAGTGCAGTTGTTTCTCTTCATAGGGCTTTTATCACAGACAAGGATTGATTGACTGGCAGAAACTTGGTGTGCTAGGAGTTAAGAACACACACCTAAGGCGTTCCTAAAAGTCCTACTGCAGTATGACTAGGGACATCGTCTGGAAGCAGAACTGATTCTAGTGGCAGATCCTTCTTCTTCAGGTAACATGGAGATTTGGAAAACAACCAAAGAATCTAGTGGGTTTTTTTCTGGTTTATATAGACCAATGCTGGAACTTTC
Source organism: Phaethon lepturus (assembly GCF_000687285.1). Classification (NCBI taxonomy): domain Eukaryota; kingdom Metazoa; phylum Chordata; class Aves; order Phaethontiformes; family Phaethontidae; genus Phaethon; species Phaethon lepturus. Next base: position 5,281 of record NW_010546059.1, on the reverse strand, counting down.
TCATGAACATCTATGATTTAGCAGCCAGTACCAACAGTTGATGACACAGTGGAAGTAGCAAGAAGGGCTTCTTTGTCTCTCAATGTTGTATAAGTTCTTCCATTTTGCTAAGTTACTCAAAAATATTTAATCAAGCAGTACATACCAAAATTAGACTGCTTCATTGCAGTCTCAGCTTAAGGGTACGTAGCAGTTTAAATGTTTTTTCCCTAAAGGGCTCTGCAGTGCTGAGATTATTAGGCCTTTTCTTACAAGTTTCAGCTTTTTTACACTATGCGTCTTGGCTCTATGGGCCAGGAATGGTTAACTGTGGTACTTTCTCTGTTGGAACCTGAAAGCAAAATTAGAGCTGCATGAATATTAGGACAGCTCAAGTTACAAGCAAGAAAAAAAAAAATTGCAAATTAATTAGCCAAAACCTCAAATCTAGGTACCTCACTTTTGGATCAATCTTGTGTGAACCAGATGGATGCAGAAACATGAAGAATAGTATCAATTGCTTTGTATGTTACCTTCTATTCAGGGAAGGAACATCCCATTCCTTTCAGTAACAAAATGGTGAGCCTGGCCTTATTTGCCCCTGAATGTAATGCATAGCTGACTTTCAAGTTTGAAGGCAGAAACTATATGAGAAAGGAAATATCCTTGACCCCATCTTTCCATCATTTTATGTTTTCTACTCACAGTTGAATGACAACAGTGGCTTCTCAACATCACTGTGAAAATTGCTGTCTTGGATTATTCATTTAGTATTTCCTCAGTGGCCTTTTACAGTTAAAAGGACCAATAAAAACAGAGCAAAAGATGACAAAAAAAAGAGAAAGAAAATTGTATATGGGAGTTGGCAATGATTTTGAGGGAAACATTGCCTTGTGTGCACCTGTTTCTAAGAGATTTTTACCACTTTCCATCTTCCCATTTTTGGAAGGTTTAACTTTACCTTAAAACTTACAGTTGTGATCCCTCAGCCCCAATTCATCATCTTATACTTTCATTTCAAGCTTCCAAACAAGTGAGGGATTTGGGATGGGGTGGAAGGAGAGATTTTGAACCACAGCTTCAGATTCACTGCTACAGGCTTTATGCTTTGTTCCTGGACATGCCAAACAGTCAGGTTTTGGGACGGTTGTCAGAAATCTGAGTTAGAACGTAATCCTACTCTTTTGTAGTCCCGGACAGTTGACAGACAGCCTGAAATCCAGATGCTCTCTGTCAAATCCAGATGCCCCTCGTTCTGCTGGTGAGGGCAAAATGCAGAAGAGAATTCACATGCCTTTTGGGTAACAAGACTCCATCCTCCTTGTTCATGTTCTTTTCCATGTGCCCTGCTTCCTCTGTGGGTCCTCCTCCTGCTGCCGATGTTGCTTTTAACAAAATTGAAGCCAGTTATGCTGCTGCTGCTGCTGCGGCAGACAAATAGGATGAAGAACAGCAGCCGTGGTCACCACTGCAATCCCTTCCTGTCTCAGGGCCATCTGTATAAATGCTATCTGGGCAGAAATCATACCCTTTTTCTTTCCAACACAAATTGAACTCTGAAACTTTCTTCCCCGCCTCAAAAAACAACAAGCTGTGGCTTCCAACTGGGCTGTAGGATACTACCTTGGAGTAGTACTAGTTGGCATGAAGCAAAATTGTGCCAGGGATTGTCTTAATGATTAATTGATGTGGATGATTGCTGTGCTCTGGCACTACTCAGTTTAATTCTAGGGATGCAGCTGGTACAGCCCACCTGTTCCAGCTCTGCAGCAGGACCCTGTCTTGCAACAGAAGAGCCATTTGGCCTAGATGTCACGAGGGGCTGCATCAGGTTGTCTATGCCCGTTTCTGTGAGGGAAGTCCCAAAGTTCAGGATATTTCAGGCATGAACTGTCACCACCCAACCTCACAAATAGCTGCAGAAATCAGAGATCTGTATTTCAGCTCCTTGCTCAAAACTCTCTGATCTGCAAACCTAAGGGCAGGTGAAATTCTCCCCAGGACTCAGCTAGCATTGACCTGGACTTGCATTATTTGCAGAATCTCTGTGCTTCAGGCATATTAGAAAAAATGTGGTCAAACAGTTCCACCATTTTGCAGAACAGGATTATCTTGTCTGCTTTGTTTTTGAAAACGCAAGTGCTCTCGACCACATCCTACATGAACTTGTGGGGTTTTCTCCCGCAAGGCAAGGCAAAATGCCTGCTAGAAGCCGAGGAGGAAACTGGCAGTGAAAATAGGTCATTGTGTTTCAAAGGGCTCTTCTTACTTTGCAGATAAAATAAAAAAAAAAAATCTGTTTGCTTCAGTTGAAAGAGTACACCAAAGACATTATGCACTTGTATAACCTGCCTTCAAATCCATGCCAGCTTCCCCCTTGATGAGGATTTGGGAGAGCTCCTGTGATGCAGCAGGGTTCCAGCCATATGGACTCAGCCCGTGCACCCCAAGTTGTTCTGTGAGGCAGCTCAGGACAGGCAAAGAGAAGGGCTTCAGGGTTCACAAGCAAGGCAGGTACCTTTCATCACTTCAAGACTCCAGCTACTTATTTAGTGTCTTCAATATTGGCTGAGGAACCCACCTTTGGGCATCCAAGCTTGGAAGTTGTTTGGCTAAATTCATAGGTGTTTCTGTTAATCTACTTGCCTATTATATTGCATTTTGAAAAGCAAGATCTCACAATGAAATTCCCTATGTGAACTCCTTTCCTGGCACATCTCCACCATGCCCATATGAATATAGTAGAAAAATGAAAATTTGATCTTACACCTGTGCATCTGTGCAATCTACAATATCCTGAGTTTAAAAACAGGCTGTCCTGGATGTTTGGCTGCTCATTGGCTTGTATCAGATAGCATGTCCTTTAGGTTAGAAACTCAGTGTTGTACAGGCTTCACAGTATGCACTGTGCTTGTGATCAATACACATTAAAATATAATGGAAGTAGGGCAACTCTGCAATAAATTGAATACTGCATATTTACGAAGTTATTGAGCCATGTCACGGGGGTCAGTTGTAGATATGCACATATAATGGGGTCATCTAGACTCTGAGGCTACCAATTCTAAGGCATGATTTATTGTGTTCTAACACAGATGTTTCAAGTAGAACAATGTGCTTAGATGTGCAGTGAATATAAAAGTCTCTCAAGTGACTGCTCAGAGGCAGATGCGCATTGTAAACATTGCAGGTTATGTGAGATGAATTCTGCCCTGTGAGACCATCCTGGATTAAATATTGAGGTATTTTAGCCAAATTACTGTTATTAGGCTAAATTGACAGTGCTCATTTAAAAAAAAAGAAACATTTAAAAAAGAAACCACAAACCCAAACCCAACAAAAAAAAATTGGAAAGTGTAACACTTACTCAAGGTAAGACACATTTCCAGAGGACAAGCCTGCTTTGCCTCTACATAGAGTGGCTCTGGCCCTTGCCAAGTCCAGCAAATAAATTCTGAACAGTGGGACTAAAATGCCCAGGAATGGAGAAGACACAGGAATCTTAAACCTGCCCCAGAAGTGCTTAATGGATTACTGTCACTGACTGGTGGTGCTTGCCCACAGGGAGTGTTTGAAGAAGTCAGATCTGCATAGGTGACTATTTTGATAGATATGTACACGTTGTTTTACAATGGTTTCCTCTACGTGCATCTACAGGAGTTACTACCAATCAGCCATCACTCTTCAGAAGGCTATCTGCTTGCCGTTAGCACGGATTTCTGAAGAAGACTTGCTGACAGCTGGGCCTACCAGATAATCACAGGGTGTTGGAGCTGGGGCCTGCCCAGAAGTGGGAAAGCCACATCTCTTCCTGTAAAAGTAAATGACTAAGGCCTGAGGCTTGAGGCATTACAGAGAGGGGTACTTGTAAAAAGGATATTGTTAACGTAGCTGCAGCTCATACAGAAGCAGGTAAGGGACCTTTTGGGTCACTGAACCTTCCCAGCTGAAATGCCAGACCTACTTCCACGGCCATACTGGTATCGATACCAGTACCTACCCTGAGTCTCACTCAGATGTATCTCCAAGCACGGTAGTCAGTGCTGGCTGAAATGCAGTCCATCAGTAGTTCTTGTGGGCAGAAGCTCTCATGCACATCAGCAGCTGCAGGACTAGCCCGTCTCACTCTTTGGAGAAGCTGCCAGTTTTTAAATATAAAGACACATTTTTAACTTCTTAAAAACTTCCTCTAATGTATTTTATTTTTGCTGGTGACTCTTCTTCTGCAACAGGCAGAGCATGCCTGAACTCTTCTCCCCATTGCTTCCCTTTAATGTTAGATTTTGCTCATTCCCTTGGATGATTTTGGAGCACGTGCATCCCAGAAAGTTCCACAACTCTACAAGATGATATTCATAATTGAAAAAAGAACTTGTGGACTGTTTTTCACAAGTTCACAATATGTAGGAGACATATTAGGTAAATTTACTAACCATGCCTGGAAAGCTATTTTGTGCTCTTAAACAGTTGCATATTGGTGCCTAAGCTCTTTTGTGGATCTAGACCTCTCCACATGCTTTTAGCTGCACTTTCTCATGGAGATATTGGGGCTTGAAAACACTTAGGCCAACCTTTTTGAACTCAAGTGCCTAAATTAGGCATTTGCTTCCCACTTAATGCAAATGCCAGAAGTCCGTTTCTATTCCAGCAGCAGAAGAGCAAGCTTTAAAGCCAACAGCTGTCTCTGTAGTTCTCTGACTTTGCAGGTGCTGGAGTGAGCACGCTCCCCTGCCTGTCCAGATGGCTGTCGTGTTAGTGGCTTATTGCCTGCCTGTGGGCAGCTTTTCTGGATGCACCCGGCAGTGTTTAACCTGTTGGGGCTGTTCAAAGTTGCAGGTCCCTACGTGCTCCTAATAGTGAACTTCAGCTGTGCTCAAGTCCAACCTTGCCTCTTGCTGTCTGAACAACCTGCACGCCTGGTTTTTGAGGGTGGCCTTGAGCTGCCTGTAACAGGCAGGACAGGCAGGCTGGGGAGGGACAAAACGCCCAAGCCTTGTAAGCGGCATCCCAAAATGGTCTTGCAGCTCTGGGCCGCTTGTGCTGCACCTGCCCAAAGCAAAGCTTCACCCAGCTTCTATTTCACTTCCCACCTCCCCGATGCACGTTCTTCACCTCCCGCAACTCAGCCAACAGGCAGGAGCTCCCACAGGCCCTGGTCCTACTGTGAGCGCACCAGTGAACGACAATCGGGCCATAATCGTTTGCTCTTGTGCGAGAATTTAGTTTGCATGTGCTTGGTCTGGGATGAGCTTTTTGGGGTTTTTTTGTTTGGGTTTTTTTTTTTTTTTTGAGGCCTGGAGAA
>NW_010546058.1:597-887 GCF_000687285.1 Phaethon lepturus | reverse complement strand
TTGGGGGTGTCGGAGGCGTGGAGGGGGCGAATCTGAGACGCAGAGGAGGGTGCACGTATAGAATACATAGGGGAGGCGCATGGAGCGTGGCGGGGAGGTATGAGATGCACAAGGGAGACGTGAAATGCGTGGAGGGGCACGTACAATGTGTGCAGCAGGGGCATATGAAATGCCTAAGGGGATGTATGGGAGGCATAGGGGGGGAGAAGATGCAGAAGGGGAATGCCTGAGATGTGATGGGGGGCATATGAGATGCATAGGGGCGTATGGAATGCACGGGGGGGACACGT
>NW_010546058.1:0-223 GCF_000687285.1 Phaethon lepturus | reverse complement strand
GGCTTTGGCCAGTGCCGGGGCTTTGCACGCTGCTGGGCTTTGCACGCTGCTGGGCTTTGCACGCTGCTGGGCTTTGCACGCTGCAGGGTCTTTGCACGCTGCTGGGCTTTGCACGTCGCAACACCTCTACACGCGGCGTCCCTTCGCACGTTGCCCCCTTTTAAAACCACACGGAACCGGTTTTTATTACTCCTCCTCGCAAAAACTCCCCGTGAGGTCCTGC
>NW_010546057.1:0-296 GCF_000687285.1 Phaethon lepturus | reverse complement strand
CTTGGGGGGCCAGCTCTGTCTTTGCTTCAGTGGGTTGGCTTGTCCCCATGTCCCCACTTGCCGCGGAGGGGACGATTTGGCTGTAGCCCTCAGCTTGGGACCTCCCGGGGGTTTCTGGGTGCCCCTACCCCGGTCACGCGTTGGGTGACAACAATAAAACCCGGGTGCCCAAGGCTAAAATGAGGTGCTTGTGCCGCGTCCCTGGAGCATGACCCCAGGGTCCCCCAACCACCGGTGCCGACTGCTGCCGTGCCCAGTGCCACACTGGTTTAAACTGGGGCTTGCTGGGCTTGGGG
>NW_010546056.1:0-202 GCF_000687285.1 Phaethon lepturus | reverse complement strand
CCCCGCCTCCCTCTCCTCCCGCCCCAGCCGCTCCTGCTCCTCGCGCTGGAAGTGCTTCTCCCGCTCCGGGCGCTGCCGCTCAGCCTCTTCACGCGCCTTCGCCTCGGCCTCTTCCCTCTGTGGCACAGCAGAGTGGCAGGGTCGGATGAGACAGGACAGGTACGGATGGGATGGGGCAGGGACAGTGGGGACAGGCTGCCCG
>NW_010546055.1:841-1219 GCF_000687285.1 Phaethon lepturus | reverse complement strand
CAGGGCTTGCTGCTCTCCAGCCTGGGGGAGAGCATGGAGGGGCTCCAGCGCAGCCTGCAGCAGCTCAGCCAGCGCTGGGACCTGGTGCAGAGCGAGACCGAGAGCCGCCAGCTGGAGCTGGAGAACAACCTCAGCCAGGTACAGGGCACTGTGTGCCGGGGCTGCTCGCCGTGGGGCTGCCGGCTGGCAGGGGCGGCGCTGAGCCCCCGCGTCACCCTCAGGTGCAGGACATCACGCTGGAGATCACAGAGCTGCTGCAGTGGCTGTGGAGCTGCAGCTCTTTTTCTCCAAGCCGGTGTGGGGCCACCCGGAAACCACCAAAGAGAAGCTCACTGCACACCTGGTGAGCACCGGGGCTGTGCAGGCCCCCGCCTGCTG
>NW_010546055.1:585-809 GCF_000687285.1 Phaethon lepturus | reverse complement strand
AGGGTGTGCGTGTGCCCCAAATATGCCTCTGTCTACGCTGAGGTGCCGGGATCCTTCTCCCTTCCCCAACAAGGCAGATTCTCCTGCACCCGTCCCCTGCCCCCTCCAGCTCCCCTGGGACAGAGCAGGAGCGCTCCCTGTCCCTGTCCCCATCCCCCTGTGGGGCAGGCATGTGGGGCGGTGACCCCGGGGCTCCCCACGGCCTCTTGGCAGGAGCTGTGCAA
>NW_010546055.1:0-369 GCF_000687285.1 Phaethon lepturus | reverse complement strand
CTTCCCGCCTGCCCACAGGAGTGCCTGGCCGAGGGGCTGACGGTCACCACCGAGTTTCATGGCACCGTGCAGGAGCTGCTGCGCTGGGTGGCTCATGCGGAGGAGCTCCTTGGCTCCCCCGCACCACCCAGCTTCGTCCTGGACACCGTCACCACACAGATCCAGGAGCACAAGGCAAGCGCGGGCTGAGCCGGCACGGCACCCTCCTGCCGGCCACCCAGGTGTGCCCCTGCTCCAGCCTGCAGCACATCTCAAAGCCAAGGCTGATTCCATGGGGCTGGGGTCTGCCCGGAGGGGTCCTGTGCAGCACTGGCAGCGGAACTGGCAGCGGCACCAGCAGGAGAAATCTCCCCTGGGCTGCCAGCGGGA
>NW_010546054.1:0-400 GCF_000687285.1 Phaethon lepturus | reverse complement strand
ATTTCCATCCTTGCCACAATCATTTGCCAGTTATTACTGGAATTCTCGAAATTCCAGTGATGCCGGTACTGATCCACTCGAGTCACAATTAGATAAAATATGTTCCAGGGCTCTCAGGGGATGATTAGTTACTCCCAGAACTGAATTCCTGGAACGGTCAGGACCATTCCCTACCTACTATGCGAGAGTGCTTGGTATGGTCAAGGGGCTCTTAACAGCCAAACTCATCGCACCAAGGCCAAGGCTTGATGAGAGTTCCTAAGGTCGTAGAGTGGTCCAGGAGCAAGGAGGGGGGGAATGCACCACCACATGGCCTCACCTGGAGTCTCTGGCAGAAAACAACAGGAGTAACCCCAGGTCGACTGCTAGGGTGTCCTGGTTTCAGGCAGGGTAGAGTTAA
>NW_010546053.1:18564-23938 GCF_000687285.1 Phaethon lepturus | reverse complement strand
TCCCGCACCCGCGAAACTTCGGTGCTGGCATCCAGGGCTTCCTCTAACGTGTGCCTTTAATCGTCGGAGAATTATGCAATAGACAGTAAAGCAAGCATAAAAATCTTTGGAAATGGGGATGGTTGCATAGTATTCACTTCAGCGCAGCTCTGCAAGCTCCTGTTCCTTGTGTGACTTATAGACATGGTTCTGCGATTCTGTGTCGGCACCTGGCTTTGAAATCCTGCCTCGGAGGCGTGCGCTGGCACATACACCTATACGCTGGCAGATACCTGTGCTACCGTATAGGTGTACGCCTGCTCCAGAGGGAAGGACAGGGGGTCAGCCCAAGAGGGACGTACACATCTGAGGGACATGGAGCTATTGCAGAGACGGACAAGGTGACCTTCCCAGCCCTTCTTCGCTGCGCCGAGGAACGGAGGAGCCGCTACTGCAAGACGGTTCTTGCAAATAATGGGAAAAGCCACCTGGGCCAAAACCGCGGCGCGGGGGGTGAAGCCGAGCTCTCCTGCTCTCAGCCTGCGCGGCCGCTCCGGGGCAGCGCTCCTCCAGGAGGGACGAATCGTTCTCCTCCCACAGGTCAGTGGAGGGGAACGTGCACAACGGGTTTCCCTCTCATTCTTCCAACCACAAAGAAAATAAAGAGGATGGTTCTGAGTTTTGCCTACAGACAGAGCTGGTATAATTTGCAGCTCGTTTGCTTTGCTGAGAGGCGTTGCTCGTTTATGAATATGGGCGTGTTTGAAGTAAAGGACGTGGTTACGCTGGGTTAGAAGAATCGTACTGATGTCAGTTAGCAAAATTTGAGAAAAAGTAAGTTGCAGCAGTATCAGTCATCTTTATACCAGTATAGATGGTATAAACTTGAGAGATGTTTTGCCAGTATAGGTGATGGGATAAAAAGTACACTCTGAACTGAGATAGTCCGGACCAGTCTGAGGATGGTCCTGTGCCATCCTGCTTCTTCTGTGGCGTAAGGAAAATTCAGTCCTAAGTGAACTCTGCAGCGTCCTTCTGTGCTGGGCAGCGACTTTGCCAGCACTGATGTAGGATAGCCGCGCAGGTATTATCCGCTATGTGGCAGAGCTGTAGTTAACAAAAAAAAAAAAAGATAAAACCACAGACAACCTTGAAATTGTTAATGCAATCTAGAAAATGTTACTGGAATACTAACATTAATATTATTGTTTCAACACTATTAATAGTCCCAAAGCAGTATTTTTGTATCATGCTATTTAATGAAATAGCAGTGCTGCGTATTTTGGCTTATTTGCAAACCTCCTGCTACTTGGATATGAATTAAAAAAAACAAAACACTTCCAGTAGAGTAAGAAATAAGGCATGCACAGAATACTAAATTTCCACAACAATTTAAAATATTGCATTATTTTTCATTACTTTAGCTTTCCTGCCACGTAATTACTCTGCAAATGCATTCCTGAGTAAAAGACGTGTAGATTTGTTTGCACTACTATCTTCTATTCCAAAACTGTAACAGTATTTTTTTGGTGTGTGTTATATGTGCATAACTTAACTGGGAAGTTTGTTAGAACTTTAAATGCAAACCATAATTCAAATAATTGTGCGTGTTCTTTGGTGAGTTGAGGTTGCTTTCGCCGTTGCTGATTGCGTTGCTCAGTTCACGGTGTGCTGCAGATTTCATACGGAGTGTTGTACTGGCCAGGAAACTTCTATTTTCTTAAGAAAATAAGCAAATGGGACTTTAAAATGAATGTGTTAGGAAGGTCACCTCCGCTGCTGTTGTGAAAGTGGAAGCTCAGTAAGGGGCTATGATGGTATACCACAATTAAAAATACAAAACCATAGAGAAAGATACACGCGGTATTGACTTGGCCTAGTGCAGAATCAATCTGTTGATTTATTTTCTCAAGTTGCACTGACTTCTCGTGCATATGGTTGCTACAACAGGTTTTTATCCAAATGTTTGGGTAACGTGTATGCATGTTACCTTGCAGTAATTTCAGATGAAGTGATACGTGTGAGATATGAAGTGTGCTTGCTCGATGTCTAGATTAAATTATCATAATTTAAAATTAGGCTATTCTAAACTATTAGAGCCACTCGTGGAGCTGTTAATTTGATTTCATTACCTTAGTACTTGTCCATTCAAGTAGCATGTATGGTCCTTTCCGAGGAGCATGACACTAATAATGTAACGACGGTGAGAAAGGAAATTAGCATTCAAATTTGGTGTGGTTTTTCTATTGATCCTTCATTAGACATTTTCAGGGGTCTGCCGCTAACCTGGGTGGAAATCCTGGCCAGAGGAAATGAGCTGCTCAAGATCTGGGAAACCAGAATTGCATTTAGTATCTGCAAAGTCTAAGGAGATGCTGAGCAAACTTTCCCCTCTGTTCCCAGCAGCCTAAGCCGTGGCACTGTGCTGTAGACAAAGAGGTGAATTGAGCCCTTAATCAGTACTCGGGTATGATTCAATGATTTTGGTAGAAAAGTGGACATTTAGGACTATTAAGTGTGAGTGTCTGGCTTGGGAGCATCAAGCAGCGAGAGGCGTTGTACTCCTGCAAGAATGACCTTGCCCAAATTTAAAGGCAAACCTTAACTTCATAAATTTTGGATTTCTGGCGCTACGTAGTTGACAAAATATTACTGATTCCTGCCGTAGAAGTATGGGTCTTGATATACTGCTAGAAAAGTAGCACCATGCTGTGTCCTGTGTTCCATGTACTGGACAGGATTTTGAGATTATTTTCTTACTTGACCGTGGTCCGCGCTTGCCTTTCCCATCCACGCTGCGCCGCGCCTGGGTGTATTCTCCTGCTGGTAATTTGGAGGTTTGCGCCATTTTGCCCCGGTGTGCGTTTTTCCCAGTCTTTCTTGGGGCATGAAAACTGCGTCTAGCTTTTTTGTGTCCTGCTTGCTGGAGAGGGTTTTTCTTTCTCTGATGTGGGTTGTGTCTGTCTATAGGAAACATCCTCATCCTTCCCGTGGGATGCGAAACGCCAGTGCGGCATAGCGGCAGCATCAGTATTGTTCTCAAATGCTTTCTGTTATAAAAGTGTTTTATTCAAGGCTGTGCAATCACAAAAAAAAAAGTCCAAAATCTGTAATTTACCTACCAAGTAATGTGCAATATTTGTTCTTGGATTTGGGGTTTCTCTGCGCTCACGCAAACTAAATGAAAATAAAGCTGTAATATCCAGCATGGCATTAGTGCTGAATTGGTGCTTTACATATATTGCTGGAATTTAAACACTATGCAAGAACCATAAGCACAAAGTTAGAGGCATGCTCTGCTTAAGCAGCAGTCTGCTAATTAGATCTCTGAGCCTTGAAGTAACCTTGTCTGGGTTTTGTGTAGGTTTTTACAAGGAAAATCTTTAAAACCTTCCTTGTTGAATTTGCTTCAAAGGGCTTTGACGCAGCAGTAAAATCCACACTATAATATTTGTAATATTAAATTTACTGTGTGCAATAACATTTATCACTGTCATAGCGATTATCTGGTTCTAATTAAGGAAGAGCAGAGAAATCTATCAGCCCTCAGTCACCGCGGCGGTCGGGGGGGGCTGGTTAACCTCACGTCTAAACCCCACCAGTGGAAATAACGCTCTTCTGCTCGCTCCGTGTGGCTCTCTCTCCCGACACCTGCAAGATGCCAGCTAAGAGAAACTCATTAAAATGCATTTTTAAAAATTCTGATGCAAATTGCCGTGAAGTGTGCTTCATCAGTTAAAAACGGTCAGTGCACGCGTCTCGTCGCTCAAGCTGTGCAAACGTGCCCACCCTCCAAAGCCGACGTGAGACGTCGTCCCCGCACGGGCTGCGGGACGGCCCGGGCTGCCCGCGCCTCCCTGAGGGTTTGGTGCCGGCGAGTTGCCTGAGCTGGTGGTTGCGCGAGACGGTCGTCCCGAGATTGAGAAGGCAGCCTGCATCGCGGGTGCGTGAACGGACATTTTGGGTCATTGCAACCTGGCCTTCTCAAAAACGTCCTGGGACAAAAGACGTTGCTCTCCCCGTCCATCCGACCTCCGCGCGTCCGTGGAGGTCCAGCCAGCATCGAGTGACACGGTGTGATGCCGCTGACCTGCTAAGTAGAATTAGAAACAGCGCTTTGCTTCTTTCTACCCGTAACGTATATCCAGTTACTTAGGCACGGGAACGATTCCTGATTCATTTTCACTGCAGTGAGTGAGAATACTAATAAGGGCAGGTGCCTCGCTGCGAGCGTGGCCTGTGGCTTGGTGCGGTGACTTGCCGCGGGAGCATCTCACGGTGTCCTGCATTGCAGACGTGCCCTCTGCTTCCGGGGCTTTCCGGGGCGGTGTTTGCTTCACCGCCAGATCTTTCGTTTCACTGGGTGAAGCCGTGGCGGCAGTGATGTCCCTGCGTGGAGGGAAGCGTGAAGCTTTCTCTTTAGAGAAAAGCAGCAAAGCTGCTGGAGAGCCTTGCATAAGGTCAGAGGAGGAGTTTGAACGGCTCTTTAAAATAGGTGTTATTCTGGAGACTATGGAGGGAAACAGCTTTTAGCTTCAATTTGGAAAGGCATTAAAATGTGTGTCTTAATCCATCTGTATTCAGCACCCAGCTGAGCATTTACCCGGGACCAAAACCCACACTCCTGAAATGGCACTCCTGTGTCCGACTGGATCTGGAGGGAGAACGCGGGAGCGGGAGGGAGCAGAGCAGGCTTGAGTGATGCTCAGATGGGAAAGAGGCACAGGAGCCCATACCGTTTTAAATATTTCCAGAGATTTATGGAACAGGATTTGATTTGTTTGTTGATCTATTTCAGTCTACATAACCACAAGCAAAAACACACCCAAGGCTGTGCTTTAACAAATCGAACCTCAGCTGCACTGAACCAATGCGTGGGGCGGGAAGTGAGCCAGGCTCGCACTTCGGTGTAGTACCGCTCGCTGTTTTAGGAGAGGTGGGGATCACTCCAGCGGGCGTCCTACCCTGGGAGCGGCGTGGGACGGGAAGACGTGGGGCCCTGTCACACTAAGGTGTTGTCCCGGTGCGTGACAAGGGCAGAGAGCCTCACGCACGCCACCGAGGACTTCAGACCTGGCAAGCACCTCTTTCATCTTCCCTCCGAGAGCCGCTTGCCATGCCAAGGGCCACTTTGGCTTGCTCGGAGCTGGCTCCAGGCCGTCGGGAGCTGCATCAGTGCAAGCCCGGCCTGAGCTGGTGGGTCCTGCCGGGGATGAGCTCTGTGGGCTGCGCGCGACCGTGCGCCGCTGTATGGGGAGCATGGCCAGCCCCAGCGAACTGCCCCACTGAGCCAGCACCGGCAGTGGGGAGGGGAAGGGAGCAAAGCCTGGGAAGCACCGGCCATCACCTCCCTGCTGTTTTGCTCCGCTTCGTCTTTAACAATGCTCTGGAGCTA
>NW_010546053.1:15206-18454 GCF_000687285.1 Phaethon lepturus | reverse complement strand
GGCAGCTGCCTGCAGCCGGAGCCAGTTCCAGCATTTCCCCCGCCGGGTGGGCGACCGCTGCACGGTGCTCTGCAGAACGCGGCCGCTGCCGAGCCCAGGGCTGCGCCGGAGGAGGTTGTTAGTGGAATAATGCCGCCCGGGGTGGGAGGGTTTCTGTAATATTTTTATACCTGAAATAACCCCGGCGTCAACGCGTTGGACTCAGCACATTAGTGTTTTGCTGGGATAGGTATTTCATTGAGGGCTGGTATAAGCTGTTCCAGCAAAGCTCATTTTATGCCCCTATAAATGGCATGTGGACAAGGCAGATTTGCTGGTGTAGCTTATTGCTGCTGGACCACTATCAGCGGACTTTTCCTAGCAGGCACCTGTCTTCTATTTATACTTTGTCCCTCAGCCCACTGTATGTCCAGAAGACTTTTGAAAATCTTGGGATAACCTGCTGAAGGCCTTTTATCCAGCACTGCTTTTAAACTTTGATATTTAAATACATTTTAATCATCCTAATATTATCACCTACACATACTGCTGTTCCCCGGGGTCTTTATGGACGCAAGCTGACTGAGGAGGGCTCAACAGCAAACCACTCTGCTTCCACCTTGATGTTGGGTGCATCACCCAACACAGCGATGCCGATGGGCGATAGGGGTTTCACAGTAACAGGCAAAGCCCTTTATTAAATGTACACCCGGCACAGGGTGGAGAAAATGCAAAGCAAGATACACCCAGCTCTTCCAATGGCTCTTTAGGGATGAAATAGAATTTATATTTTTCTGGAGTGGTACAGTGAGTTACGTTGCTATATGAAAATGCTAACAAGGCTGCAGTACTCCATTAATAATAAGCATGGAATAAATTATCTGCAGATGACACTTTTTAATTGAATTGCAATTTAATATCCTAGTAATATAATATCCCAATAATAAGAATATTAGGATGATTAAAATATATTTAAAGCCTGAGCCAGCTGAAATGCTAAGATCCAGTGCTGGGTAAGAGGCACATGATATATATATGTCTCGTTGATTCTCAAAAATGTGCAGGTAATTTGGTGGTGTTCGGCTCTGCGGTGTCATAAAGTTCCTCTCTGATGTGTGCTTGAACTCTATTAGTTGTCAGTTTTAAATGTGTCTTCACAACAGCAGTACTGGGGGCTACCTTAAGTGCAAGCAGAAGCTCTAATGTATTTTGCATACGTCTAGCGGTATACATAGGTAATGATCGCGTGGAAAAACCTTAGTTCCTTCCCTGTTTCCTCCAGGAGAGGACTGGGTACTCGCTATCAGAGCCAAAATCCTCTGGAGTGAGTGGGAGGGTTTCTGTTGGTGTTGGTGGATTAGTTAAACTTGTTTATACACATTTAGGATTGGTGACTGTCCCTGGGTGACTTGCCTAAATACAGCGAAGCCCGCATGGGATGCATAGTTAGGGAGCAGGTTGGCTCCAGTGTGATGTAAATGCCTTTTGTTTGCCCTGGAGGTTTGATGAATCACTTAAACAGACCCATCCTACGCCTCTGTATAACTCGTGCAAGTCCATCACGCATCACGTTCGTTACTGGCAGGTAAAGCATTTATGTGAAAGCTGCAGGTAGGAAGAATATCACCCTGGCCCATAGCGCCTGGTTTGTGTTAGTTACCTTGTCCGCTTACTTCTTGTTAGCAGAAATGCAACAGCCTGCAAAGTCAAATACATATAAAACATATGCTTTTATATGTAGAATATATAATATTTTATATTTATATAAGTTCTGAAATGGACTTTCCTGCTTGGCTTCGGTAGGAATAAAGGGCATAACTTTGTTATCTGCGTCCCTTAGGAAACTCAAGAATGATACACAGCACCGTGCCGGTAGCCCGGCATGGTGGATCCCAGCCTCCTCCCACCCTCCGCCTTCCTTCTTTCCTTTTTCCTTCTGTATCCAAACAGACCATCCTCCATTGAGTAATACAGGAAAACCAGGAAAACTATCCATCATTCAGCTTTTCCAGTGCCGTGAGGTTCAGTCCTCGGGCTGAGAAGCACAACAACCTTCTGTTGCCACAATGTATTATAAAATTTATTATGCCTTAATTGATCTTTAATTGTCCCAGCTTGGTTAGCGCTTATTTATTACTGAGGAACACGTACTCCAGAAGCCATTGAAATAAAACCTATTCCAGGAGCGTAACTGCTGACTGAAGACTCCCGCTACCAGTCACAGGGGAGAATACCACAGACAGAATCCCATTAGATGAATGCCTGTAAAGAAAAAGCCAGTCTTCTGTGAACGGAAAGATAAAATGCAGTCGTAATTTAAACTGTTTCGTATAGTAAACAGTTAGAATATGGTTTGCAAATTCCTTACCGTGGGGGTGAATCACTCCCGATTCACGTACTGCACAAATATCAGGCTTGTCAAAGGAAAAGTATTTCCTGTGCATTTCCAGTTTGGAACTCCGCGGGTTTGGGGGGAAGCGCGTATACCGAAGCGTGCTTAGAGGGGTGTTACTGCGTGCGCACCCGTGCATGCGGGAGTTCACGCGTGCACAGGCTGCGGCCATCTGAAAGGCCGCCAGTTCAAGAACTTGAAAATCGTCCCGTGCCAGATTTACAGTTGGGAAGAATTAAAATAAATTGGATCGCGGGCAGTGGTAACAACCCCACGCCCCTGGTCATCAGGGGGCTTTGCACTGCTTAGAGGGGTGTTACTGCGTGCGCACCCGTGCATGCGGGAGTTCACGCGTGCACAGGCTGCGGCCATCTGAAAGGCCGCCAGTTCAAGAACTTGAAAATCGTCCCGTGCCAGATTTACAGTTGGGAAGAATTAAAATAAATTGGATCGCGGGCAGTGGTAACAACCCCACGCCCCTGGTCATCAGGGGGCTTTGCACCCTCGGTTCCGCCCGCTGCGGGGGCAGCGGGTGCTGCGGGGGCAGCGGGAGGCTCGTTGGGCCGTGGGGAGGGCTTGGTGGAGCGGAGAGAGGGTCGATCATGGAGAGGGGAGGGGATGCAGGGCTGGAGGCGGAGGAGAGGACTTCATAGGAGGTGGGTTGTAGGGCTTTGAAATATATATATATGTATAGTATATATAGTATACTTTGAAATAATAACATGGTTTCAGAAGGAGCCAAGAAAGGGCAAACAAGGCAAGAAAACAGGCGAGTTTAGGAAAAAGACAGCGCTTTCTGCCCCTGCCCACCCTCTGCGGGGCTGCGGTGGTGTCCTGGTTTCAGCCAGGCTAGAGCTGGCTTTCCTCACAGAAGACA
>NW_010546053.1:7278-15045 GCF_000687285.1 Phaethon lepturus | reverse complement strand
AGAGATATTCCCTACCATACGACGTCATGCCCAGTACATAAACTGGAGTTGGCCGGGGGGGCGGAAATCGCTGCTCGGGGACGGGCTGTCGATCCCTGGGTGGTGAGCAATCGCTGTACTGGGCATCACTTGTTCTTGTACATTCCTTTGTTGGTATTATCATTGTTGTTCCCTTCTTTCTTTCTGTTCTGTTAAACCGTGTTTATCTCAACCCATGAGTTTTTCCCCAATTCTCTCCCCCGTCCCACTGCGGGAGGGGGACTGAGCGAGCGGCTGCGTGGTGCTTAGTTGCCGGCTGGGGCTAAACCAGACGGGTGGCCAGCGTGCCCCACACAGCGTGGTGGCGTGGGGCTGCCTGGCTGGGAGCAGCCTCCGCTCAACGCTTCCCACAAGGAGGTTTCGTTTCTGCTTCTTACACCTTTGCCAAACTGAATCTGTTCGGGCTGAAGTGCTCCGTGCCATGAACCTGCTGAAAATGAATTTGTCTTTTTTAATTTGCTTTCTGGAAACTTCAGTGAGAATTGCTCAGCAGCTTTCAGTAACAAGATTAGAGAAATGTCCAGTGTTTAGTCCATGCTACAGGAAAAAAAAGAATTATTATTACCACTACAGTGTGAAGCTGTAATATTGGATGTTTTGCAGTACTGGATTTAAGCCCAGCAGTTGGGCTGCGCTTGGAGTCAGTAATTATTTTTTTTCTAGATTTGCTGTACATATTAAAAAGTAACCAAAATTGGAGAAAATTATAAATCTTTGATAATGCTACGTTGTTTATATGCAGAGCAAGGTGGTCAGTAGAGAGAACCTGACGGGGACCTACCATTATCCCATAATCCCTACAGTCATACAGACTTCTGGGAAGCTTCGCATCACCAAATTTTATAAAACAGTCACTAAACAGTGATGTTTCCCTCTTCCCCTCCCAAATTTTCTTTATTTTCCACCCAGAATTACATTGGTAGTAAATTCCCACCTGGCAGAGCAGCAGGCGTCAAGTATAATCATTATATGATACACACTCGTTAGCATGGTGCAGCTTCCATGAACGTGGACGATAATCATCTCGATTTGGAGAAACACAATGCTTACAACCTTCGGTTGTACACAGATGCTGGGGTGTAAAACTGCAGATTTGGAGGGATAAAGATTATATCTACGTCACCTGCAAAGGGTTCAAAAGATTTAGTTTTTATTTTCTCTAGGAGCTGCCAATCAAAATCTTATTAGCGATCTTTGAAGATGTTTGGGTTGCGGCGCTTGTTAAGACAAGGGTATTGGGAGTTGAATCATGATTTGGGGTGCTGTGTGGGAATTTCTGTGGCTCTGCCAACCCAAGCAGGTCAGGCTTGCTGCTGAGATGTCCCTTCTCCTTCTTCCCAGGGTACAGTTAATAGATGCTACAGTTCTTGAGGTGCTCATATGTTACAGTACAAGGAATTTTCTAGGTACAGCTAGATGGAAATAGACTTACTGAATTATTTCACTACCTATTCGAGTCAGTGTCTTTCGTCTCCAAGTACAAAAATCCACTGGTGGTGGCAGGTTTCAGTGAGAGCCAGAATGAATCCCTCAGTCGCTGCAAAAGGGGGATGGCTGATGGCATCCTACCACTGAAGTGCCAGCCTGCTCCTCTCTAGGAAATCGTTATGAATAATTACACTTTTTAATTGTAGCTCCACTCAGAGCCTCACATGTGCCTTTAAACAGCACTAAAAATCCTTAACGTCCTGCACGGGATGTTTCTCTGCCTGGTGGTGATTTCAGGGGATTTAACTCGGTTTATAATCTCAATTCAGTTTAAAGCTCGAGAGTTAGAAATAAACTGAAGGGAAACACTTTCGTGCTGTTTTCCATAACAAAATGTCCTTGGTCTGCATTGCATAAGTACTTGGACAAACCCTGCCAGCTAGCGAGCCTGACCTTTTAGGGTTACGGTTAACTCCCTTGCCACCCTGCCTTTTATTTCAGCTTTTCTGGTGGGAAAAAAGTTTCAACGCTTTAATTTGTGAAAAGCCTGGGAGCTAAGGAACGCAACAGGGAAGAAAAGAAGCAATCATGGCTTTGTCATCTCAGGGAGAGGCTGACCCTTGTGTCCTATCAAATTTAGTCCTAAATATATTTTACCTTTATTGTAAAATGCCCTTCAGCTGGCACAAGAGTTCCTCGCGCCCTGAGCTAATGCATTCAACAGCACAGGCTCTTTAAGTTGAGAATTGAATCTTGCTGCCCCTTGACAGAGATGGAATAATAGTGTAATGCAACAGAACATTTTTGAAATGCTAATACTTGCCACCTGCAACTTAATTTTATTTTTTTTCTTATTGCCTTTTTTTATGACATTTCACAGTCCCATAGTCTCAATAGATGGATCTGCATCATAAAAATGACACACTGATGATTTAAGAAGGATAGTCAGTCTGAGTGAAACGGATGGAGTGCTTTAAGAGTGTCAGTTTAGCACCTATTACATAGGGTCAATGTTCATTTCAATACATCATTAAAGCATCCTGCTAAATCACTCAGAAAATGTTCATGTTCTCCTTTTTGAGCCACCATGTTAGATTACAGGGATAATGAAGTGTAACTGCACATAAATGGCGGTATTACACAAGCATATTTTATTGTTTTCTGGGCCACTGTTTTAGGTTATTCTGAATATGAAACATTAAAAAATCCAAAATGAAATACTGAGTACCTCCTTAGGTGATAGTTCCCATACTTACGTTTGCAGTCAGCTACCAGCTCCATCAAATTTGATATCTAGTGAAGTCATTTTCCCACTCTATCAGTTTTACAATATACAGTGTTCACTAAACTAATATCAATAAAATCAAAACTGCCCTCAGCCTGGTAGCTAGTTCTTAAATTACATTATAGAAGATGTATTTCTATTATTTTGAGAAGAACCTGGGAAGCTCAGTTATTTCAATAGAAGTCACTTTGCGAAGGTCATTTCAAGTGCAAGGTGATTTTTGCTAGCTCCCAATGCTGTTACCAGCACAGAGCCTCAGTGACACCTCTGTCATGATTAAAATTTTCATCATCAAAGTAAAGTTAAAAATCAGACTTTGGCAGACAGGAATCAGGACTTACGATCATAAGATGTTAAATATTTAAATAAATCATTGTAGGCTATCCCGAACACGGACCCTTCCCACAATACATACTGGTAATCGCTTGGTATGAATGTGGATCTATGGATAGCCTATACTAATACTGAAAATATTAGCTTCTGTTGTACTGAAACAGGGAGCACAATGCTGGCTAAAGCTACCTTCACTCTAGCAGGGAGACAAAAAGATGTCAGGTTCCCTCAGGCTTATGAAATATTTATTTTCTTTTATTGCATTTTATAATGGAAAACATGACTTTTATTTACAGAAAGCTGATGCAAGTATGTCCCACGGCACCCGTTCTTCATCCCACCTAATCCCGGACATCTAACTGAGGAGCTTAAATTAATACCTCGGTTACTTTGGGCTTTCACTACCTTCACTAGTCAGACACAGGTACCTCTGGCTTTCTGTTAAGTGCAGGGGGAATCTCCAGTTTCAAAGTCCTAACTTACAGACCATGTGTACAGGAGTCATCTACTCTGTTGGCTTGGATAGTGTCATTTTGGTGTATTATAAAAAATAACATATGTAGGCAGAATGAGCTGTGACAGGGGAATAGAAAGTTTTGAGGACATCGTTATGGGCAGGATGGGGAGCAGCTGGAGCAGGACTGGAGGAGAGAGCCGAGAAGCGGGACCTAAGGGACAGCTATCCCAGAGGATAGGAGCAGCCTTGGACAAGATCTGGCAGATAATTGGGCTGTATTTTCAGGAGAGCATTGGCTTGCCCGATTTTTTTCTGGCTGTCTTTTCCTTCCATAGAGCTGCAGTTGTGGGGGTCATATCATTTTCATCCCATACGTCAGGCAGCTGGACATGCTGTAGGTCATGACATGGTGGCCACCTTCTCGTTTTCTAACATTCCTCTCCTCCACTCCGAGTTAGTGCAGATGTCCTCGTTGCCTGCGATGCAGACAGAAAGGACCAGCGCATGACAGAGCCATGAAAGGTTTTGCAGAGAGTAGGAATCGTGATGAGAAAGGCTCCGGGGTGGAAGTGGCGCAGATGAGTGGAGCAGAAGGTGGCACTGGCCACTGTGACGTAGAGCTGCAGACGAGGAGCTTTCAGAGGCAGCTAATGATGTAGACACTGCAGGTTTTTTAATGCTTCAGTTGGGAAATTCCTACCATTAACAAGACATTTGTCTTAATGACAGGCTTATTTTAGAAAACGTTCAGAGCTAATAACTATACTCAATAATGATAGTGAACATCATTGAGTTTTCCCCATTCACCTGTAAAGGATTGTAAAAGACTTCTAGCCTACTGCCAATACAGTCTTCTGCAAGCTATATACTCTGCTGCCCAGCGCCTCTAGACCCACCTTCTTAGCAAGGCTAGCAGGGAAACGACACTTGAGAAGGTGCTGGTTCACAAAACAAGGAGGAGTTATGGAAAGAAAGGATACTTAAGGTTTTTCCCATTACAAATGAAGCAAGTGTGATCTGTAATGGCAAACTGTTACATGAAGAGCAGAGGGTAATATTCCTTATTTCTGTTCTCAAGAGCAGTGGGTATTTAAGCACATGGTATTTGTTCTCCAGGACAGATTTACATGGGTTTAAGTATCCTTTCAGGAATGGGACCGTGGCTCCACTACTCTTTTTCTAGGATCAGCTCCCAGCCATGGTTCAAGGTTGGCACAAGTCCCCTGCCCCGTCTCTCCCCCTCACGCCCAAGCTGTGGGAAATAAAGCCTTCAACGTGAACTGGGGTTGGGGAGCTCCCTGCTCTCCAGGTAGGGGGAACTTTCATTTGGGTCCAGGGAAGGACGTTTGCATTTATATTTTTAGAGCAAACTGACTTTCTACAAAGTCAGTAGAGATGGTCCCTTGAGCTATGGAATTTGCTCCTGGTTCGGAGACAATTTTCTTGTCCTTGCAATTTATTTTCTAGCCTTCCCTTTGGAAACAAGCCAATGCTCTGTCCATATTCATGACTTCACTTAATTGCCTGAAAAAAATATTTTTTAAGATCTATTTGTTTTATTTTATGAAGCTGCTCTGACTTCTCCAGTCTGCCCATATTTCGTTATTATAGCACTCTCTTATTCTTTGCAAGTGTGGCAATATATCAGTATTATCAGGTCGTCAGTCCCTTCACATTTTGAAAGCTTCAGTGGGTAATTCCAGTATTTTCCTCTTAAATTAGTGAGGACTTTTATTTATGCCGTACCCCCAACCTTTCAGGTCTTGATCTGCTCCTGGGGCTGCAGTATTGGTTTCACAGGGCAGTGACACTGTGCTCCTCGCCACGACCACCTAGGTACAGTAAGCAAGAAGAGAAGTCACAAAGTTGTTTTTTGTTTTCTCGTGCCGTAGTAGCTTTGCTCTGATTTTCTTACTGAGCACTAAAAGGTAGTCTCAACAGTTTCTGTTAAAAATTAATAAATTAACGCTCAAGTCCTGTTGAGTGTGGCACATGACTGCAGCAATTAGCAGCTGCTCCCTCAATAGGTTCTCTGCTCAATTATTTCAAGTTTCTCTACGCTGATCAGCAGCTGATTTCTGCAGCTGTGGTTCCTTGTGTCATGCAAAACTTTTGGAAGACAGCTCTAGCCTTCCTCATGGTTTACTCTGCTTCTAGACTTAGGGAAGCCTCTTGACCTGTGTGGTTTTCTGTTGCACAGAGAAGGGGCCAAGCTTGCCCCAACTCCAGCATGGACTATGTGGCCCCAAATTTTCAAAGGAGTTTGCCCTTAGCTGGCAAATGCGTTCCCTCCTCCCTCCCTTCTCCTGCCGAGGAGGGCTCTCCCTGGGCCAGCACTGGCCATGGCTCCTTTCATGGTTTGTGAATCCGAGGACCCCGAGGGAGCTGCAGCACCTCTGTGGGAAGCAGTGTGGCCATGAAGGCATATGCACAGGCTGCCGTGTCCTGCGAAAGCGGCCATTAAAGCATCTGGAGCACAGGAGCTCCTGTGATAAATACAGCCGAAGAATTTAAGTATTACCTTGAGGATTACTGTACCGTCTGATTTAATTCTTCTGGCATTTTACTGACAGATGAAAGACAAAAGTGATTCTGTTAAGAAGCCCTGCGCTTGCTCAGAAATGCTGCAGCTGAAGCTTTTTAAAGGATCATTATTCAACCTGTTGCATGCAACGCTGTACACCCATCATACCCTTTGCTAGCCTGCAAACATCTTCTCTAAACCTTTGAACCAATGATTTTTATGATATGTCATGTCATTTCTATAGCAAAACTTGCTCCACAAATGATCTTAGCATGAATTAGTCAGAAGAAAATGTTATAAACGCCTCATTTAGTATAAACACTAGACCCTGAGCACTGGCGTGACTTGGTTGTAGAGGCTCAGACATGGTCTGATGTCTTGGAAAAAATGGCACTGTCTGTGGGTCCGCGTAGCCCCTCCTGCAGTGAAACCCAGCTGAACTGAACCGGTTTGGCCTGATTCATATACATGCCTGCATCTGAATGTTATGCCACTGTAAAACAAGATACTAGGGGATAAAACTTTAAAGGTTGGTAATAAAAAGGTAATAAATGGGGATATACAATAGGCTGATGGGAAACTTCATTTATTTCCCTAAGTTACGGATGACCTCATAACTCATGAGTGGTAGAGCGAGGCGGAGTTATGAAAGTCATGAAAGGTCATCAATAACAAGTGGAAATAAATGAGTTTGTCCACTATAATTTCTGTTTGCATGTATCGCCCAATGATAAATGTGACAGCGATGTCAGGGTGATGAGGCTGGGAGGGAGCCTGGGAGGAGGAGAGCACCCCGCAGCAGTGCTGCCGGGACCCCAGCCCTGACCTGCATGGGGGGCACCCTGCCTAGGACATGAAGCCATCTTCTCCATCAAAAATGGGCATTGAAGAAAAGCTTCTAGCTGCAGTAGAAAAGAGGCAAGGAAGATGCCAGAACAGCTGCGGAGGTGACTTCTTGTCTTGGTCCCATAGGCACCATTGCCATGGGGTAGCACACCCTGTTTTGCTCTTGGGGGGTGGGGGTGGGGGGTAGCTGGCGCAGATCTCAAGAGCACATGCAAAAGCTGAGCAAGGATCAAAAGACTCCAGCAATACCGGCTCAGATGACTTATCATGTAACGTAACAGCATGAAGGTGCAGAAAGTCTTTTGATGATGACATTTCTTGTTGTGGTAGGCTGTTAATTCAGTGGCCATCAGGTATTTTAATCCATCCCCCAGTCTCCTCTCAGACTGTTTTTTCAGGTTCACTGGTAACTGTCCCCACTCTGCCCTTCTGCAAACCCCTGCAGAAGCCAAGGTCGAAACGAGGCATGACAACCACTGAAAACTCAAACCTTGCTCACATTTCAAGACGAGCACTCCCAAGAAGGCAGCTGTGTGTACTTAGCTATTCCACCCATAATGGGATTATAAAGTAATCTCAGAGAGGCCGGAAGAGTAACCTTGGGAAATAAGGCGTGTGACTGTTTCTGGTTCAGATATGCTGTGTAACTGCAGCTAAATAACGTCTGTCTCTGCTTCAGCTCACCATCTGTAAAGCAAGGTTTTTTACGTTCTTTCCATCAAGGAATATTACTGGGGAGAGAAAAAAAAACCAACTATGAATTGTGCAGATATTCTCGTCCTGGAGAGCCAGCCACAGAGCAGTACTCGAATGCAAAGTCACTAGAGGAAACTAAAAGAACAGTATCTTGATGAG
>NW_010546053.1:0-7247 GCF_000687285.1 Phaethon lepturus | reverse complement strand
CTGCTGACAGAGTATTGAACTTCAAAATTTGGTTAGAAGGCACCGTTTTGCTGACAGTACTGTCTTTCAAAGGACATGCAAAATCAACACCTGACCATCTGTAGTCATTTAAGATTCACCCATAACATTTTTTATAACAGAGTGGTTGTTGTTAACCTTGACATCCTGGACAAATGCCAGCTTCTCCCACTCCATATTAGTCATCAAACATAAACTACTTGCATCCTCTTCTGTCATGAAATACCCTTTTGAGTTCTTGGACATTTGCTGCATTTCATGCCTCAAGAGCAAGGGTGGGTTTGCGCCTCCCACTGTAAGTTGCAGCAAACTGTAAGCTTCAGTGATAGGGTCCACGTAGTCCTGGAGTGAGGCCACTTCAGACTGAAAGTCTTCCCAAGATTGTGTTCACAAGAGACCATCCCATGCAGGCTTTTCCTCTAGTGCACCAGCAGTGCGCATGACAGCCAGGCTTCTCCTCGGGGTGGTCTTCAAGGACATATGTGGCTGGTGTGCAGACCCCTTGTGCCATATATTAATGGGAGACTAGAAAGGAGGGATCTCCTGACTTTTACCTTCCAATCTCTGTAACCCTACAGGAGATAAGCATGCTTTTTCCTGAAACATGTAGCATAAATTTCAATGATTAGTTTACACCCTTGGGTATTGCTAAGTGAAGAAGCTGGGAAAAAAAT
This sequence comes from Phaethon lepturus, assembly GCF_000687285.1. NCBI lineage: Eukaryota > Metazoa > Chordata > Aves > Phaethontiformes > Phaethontidae > Phaethon > Phaethon lepturus. The sequence goes on along the minus strand of NW_010546053.1, from coordinate 6,555 downwards.
AGTTTAAGCAAGTTTTCCCACTGCAGTAGGCAATATTACAAAAGATGTGAAATATTTCTATGCCTCCTTGCTTGAAAATATCGGGGAGCACTGATTTACCTGGTTTAGTGTCCTTGGCTTTTCTCCTTCCTTCAATCACTGTTATCTGTAACTTGGGAATAAAGGCTCCATTCAGTCTGAAAGGAGCAGTTCTGCAGTGGTTTATGAATGCTTTGTTTGCTCAAACATGTGAAATATATTACTCTGAATCATTAAAAGCTTTTTTCACAATATGTCCCTGACTTCACTACTTCATCCTTGACATTTCCTATATAAGCATTGCTCTTGATTTATACTGAGAGTTAATGATTTGCAGTGCATGAAGTATAATGAGATAGCCACGGCTTCCAAGGGGGGCTTTAGGTATACAGGTATAGCTTTCACCTGGGGCAAGCCAGACCCTGAGACACCACCGATGCACTTCGCAGTCAGCCGCGGTCGGTGGCTTGCTGCAGGGGGACAGCCACAGCACAAGGGGAGCAGGATCACTTCAGAGCGCGCTTGAATAGTTACAGAACCTGACCCTGCTCCGGCGTATTTGGCGAGGTTTATCAAGCATTGCCCGCAGCCCTTGCTGTGCTGTGAGCCTATGCAGTGAGCCAACTGACCACTGCTTTGCAGAGGGTCTGAAGGATTTTTCCTGAAAAGTTCATATTGCCCATGGTTGGAGGTGAGGTTTGCCTTACTCGGCAGCAGCGCTGAGCACTGCCGTGCTCTGGTCTTAATGAAACGGGGGTGGAAAATTACAGTCCTCCTTGATCTGAGCGGGACTGAAAGAGCGGTGTCTCTTGCCTTTTGGCATTAGTTGGAGGCATTTTCATTCGTGGGATGCCCTTTTTATGGGATCAGAGGCAATCTTCTCAATTCCACATGTTGGCATTTTGCTGTCTTGTTCAACGTAGGCTTAGTGAGGGGAAGGGAGAAAATAGTAGAAGATAAAAGAAATTAGAAGTTTGGCAAAAGATGAGGCGCAACTGTAAGACAAATGAAAGCATATTTGTGTCATCTGGTTCAAATAGCATAATTTAGCTAATGCTTATTAAATCCCTTCCACCTAGGATTAGCCACTGCCAGAAACACTCACTCATGCACCTGGGGTCTTGCCAGAGACAGAGAAATGCCAAATACTTGTAACTGAGTTGGTCACCATAGTGAAAATATCTGAAAACAGAATTCAGGGGTAAGACACAAACAATTCTTCCCACAATAATTTATGAAATTTTTTGTTTTGGCAGTACTACTCTCGAGCAGGGAGACAAGGTTTGCTCTGCTCAACACAAGACATTTTATCTAGCCATGCCTTGGTTTCCCATGCTGTCTTCTGGCACTGTTGCATATTTCCATTGCAGCTCTCTAGGGCAGGAACCGGCTTTCTAGTATATGTTTGAACAAAGCTTTGACCCGGGAGTCCCTGATCATGGTTGGGCCCTTTTGGTGGGCTGTACGTAGCCGTATACAGACCACACCAAACCTTGTCAGGCATCATGTCTGGTGCTGCAACAGTGCTGGGGCTAACTAAATAAAAGTTCCATAAAGTACCATTAATTGTTTACCCAAATGAATAAAAATGCAGTTGAGACAATTAAAAATGTAGTATTTGAGATTACTTTGAACAGATATAAGCCACAAAGGACTATACATCAATTAAAGTACTGCAGAAGGCTTTTCACTGAATGCCCTGCAGGTATGTGTTATATCTTAGGGAATGAATGTCATGTTACGTTTGCGAAAATAATTTCATTATCAAAGCCATGATTTACACAATGGATAATATATACTGGCATGCAGAAGCCAACCACTGATCTTATTAATACTTGTGTTGGCTGCAGGTTTTACATTGGAAATTTCTAACTTTGACATACCACCACGGGCAGAAGCTACCCTTTAGTACTGTTTTCTGTGGTTTTCCTATCACAGAGGTATTATTTAGGTAAGATATTAACAAAAGCAATTGAGCCATCAGTGCTGATGTTCTGCGCAAGATAGTGGCTTTTTATGATGTACTAATTTGTATCTGACCTTTGGTGAGTGAATGAATATATTTTGGAAGTTGTTTCTGCATGTCTGCATAGCTGCATAAAATAGAGGGGGAGGAAGGTCTGGCTGGAGCAGGCGAAGAAGGCTCTTGTTCAGGGAGGGTCACCGCTTTAACCACTTTGTGATCATTGTGGTGGTATGACGTGCACATGGACTTGTAGCCTGAGAGAATCTCTGGTTTTTTCTTCACGTTAAGAGTGAATTGTTTCTGGGAAAAACAGAGCATCTGGTTGATAATATTTGTGATGAGCGCTGTGCTAAAGATCTTAAAAAGAAACTATCCCCAGATTCTTGATGTGATGAATATTGTTATTTGTGGCACTTGGCATATGGTGGCTATGCTGGCAAATAATTTAGCATTAAACAAGCTTTCATTTGGCCCATTCGATTTCTGGGCTGTTGTAGATTAAATATATGTTTAAAGATTGTGTTTGTACTTAAGTTATAGACTTAACCAGCAATCATTCATTATATATAGCGCAATGTGCATTCCTCAAATGTTCAGTGTATTGGGCTGATTTTAATTTGTGATCATTAAATGTAAACGAGGCATGTACCTACCGCAACCAGCCTAAAAAGTCAATATTTAACAGCCATTACCAAAATAGTGATATCTAAGGTTGTATTCCGTTAGTACAAGAGAAACCTCTGCGTTGTGGTCCGTAATCACCTGTATAAGGGGGAGATGACAGAGCCATTTAATATCACATGCAAAGAGATAATGAGGTAGAGTCAGTGGGAATTAAAAAGGGAACAATTAAAGGCGGGGGGAAGACTGTTTTTATAGGAAGAAGGAATGGAAATGTCGTCATTAATTTAAATACTGTTGGTTGGAGTGGATGACTAAGAACGTGTTGCAGCAGGTTGGCGTGGCAGAAGAGCAGAGGTGGGCTGAGGGCTGTAGGGCTAGCAGCAGCCCAAGCGGGGCCAAGCTTTAAGGTGCAAGCTTAGGTGTAGTTTGCACGGACTTGCAAAGGGGAAATACTTCTCAGGTTTGGCAGAGAAATTCCTGGGGTGAGAAGCGTGGGGGCCATCCCTGCAGAGCCTGGAGCAGGACCATGCCATATTTTGGCCCCATCAGCCTGTGCTGGGCCCGGGAGGTGTGGAGATGGCAGATGTCGAATCTGGAGGCGATGGGAAGAGCTGTGCCTGTGCCAACAGGGAAGGGAGACTGGGACCAGCCCTTCATGGGGCGGCTGGAGCTCGGCAGGGATGGGAGGTCTCGGCCAGGTCAGAGCTGGGAGCAGGCTGGAACTGGGCAGAAATGAGGCAGAGCAGCTAAAAAGTACTTTGTGCCAAATAATGCCTCTCTGAGGCCTCACAACTCACTGAAAGCAAACATGTCCAAGGTGCTCATGAGCATTTCTGCAGCAGATTTAACAGTGAAGGGTATTACAGAAAAATCCAGGGAGAAATGAATCATTTCTGCCTCCAGAGCTACATTTGAATAGTTGAAAATAAGGTTGAGGATATAAGATAAGAAATACATAATATTGAATAGCCGCTCTCTAAATAAGCCCCGTCTGTTAAGAAGGGCGCGCGTGCGACCCAAGTGATGCAGGCTGTCTCCGCTCTCCTTTCCTGCGGTTGCTTCCCTTTGCAACCTGAATGTTTGTCTAATGCCAGGGGGTTTTATGTGACATAAAACTCTTAAGCCTGAATGATAAAGAATAGCTTCTAGAAATCATTTTGCTCTGCAGATTTAAAAGTTTCAAGAAGCTCGTGTCAGTTGGTACACAAAGTATGACAGGCCACATTTGATTTTGCCAGCATATCTTGCTTTTCAATATGCCTTTTAATATGATAGTCTGGATGATTTGTTTTTCCTGTTACTTTCAAGGATGCAGCATTTATCATTCTTGTATTACTGGAATTTAAGTTTCTCACAGCAGTAGCTGCAAATCTCTGCTTCAAAGTATTTTTGTGTAATTAAATTGCAGTTTTATATGTGGATTTTATCTGTGAATCTTTAAGGGTTTTTAATGAGAAATCCAGAGAGACAACACGCTTGTGGGTAATGTGAGGCCCCTATTACCACGGTTGCTGAGAAATCTTTTCAAACGTGTTATTCCTAGAATGGCCTGGAGAGGTCTTTCCCATGGGGGGAACTGAGGCAGAGCAGGGGTCACTGTCTTTCTGGGTGAGGACTTAAATCTGCTTCTCCTGCCACCACCACCGCACATCCCCGTCCCCGGAGCTCTCTGCAGAGGTTTCCACTCCACCAGAGAAGCTGCCTCGGTGGCCACGTGAAGCCTGTTCTTACCCCTTCCCTGCTGGTCCCTTCCAAACCATCTGTTGTCCATCCTGCAACTCTCCGTGGAGACTAAACCCAGGGGAACGCTGAGCTACTCCAGCTTTGAACTGCTGATTCAAAATGTTGTTCAAAAGTCCCAGCTGCCTGCCAGGCATCGTGCAGGAGCGCTGATGGATTACCCATCCCTTTCTGTGCTGTTGTTAAAAAGCTCTTAACTGCAGGGGATTCGGCTTGAAAAGGTTTAACCAGGAGAAAACCTGCCCACAACAATAGATGTGCTGATAGCATGAACCAGGGGATTTTCTTTAGGTACTGTTCTTTGCTCTCCGGTTTCCCTTCACCCTTCTCTCCAGAAGGAAATGTTATTTAATTACCTGTTTCTTTGCAAATCGCTGCTGTTCATCTGCACATTTCTGACTTTCTCCTAAACTTTCGTTAGGTCGTTTTGAATATGGGAAGGACATGGACAAGGGTGCTGATGCAGAAGTTTTTATCAACTAATGTATTTTTAAAATACAAGATGTTACCTGGATAAATGCTGCTGCAGAGCAACCTTGCTGTAACCTTGCACAGTCCCCCCAGCCAAATTTGCACTGTTCGTACCAGCTCCAGAGCTATATATCACAGCAGCGCGCATTAAATTGGTCCGAAGCCTCACCCTCCGAGGCAGGACCGGCAGCCCCAGCGTCGGGATGAGGAGAAAGTCATCCTCAAGATGCGCATTCAGCTGAGCCCCGGCATAGCTGGAGTCTTTATGTCCATAATCCTGCTTTCCAGCCCGGGAAGCCCCATTTCTGAACGACACTGCGCAAGTCCCACACCAGGCAGGGCGTAAATATCTGGGTATGCCCTGTAGCCCCTCGCTGCTTCTTGCCTTGGTTTTTTTCCCTGCTTATGTAACTACAATTGACAAATTAAATGTGTTCTGATTTTACACTGCTGGCCTGGGACCTGGGAAGCTGTTTGTAAGGAAAATCACCAAAAGCCTTGGAGAGAGACTGAACTCTGACTTCAGTGAGGCAAAACCCAAATGGGCAATGCCTGGAGTGGAGGGTGAAGGCGGGGGATGGAATAACTCAGGTTCTGGCTTGGGATGGCGTGATCACAGGAAAGCAGATTCCTTGCATTTATTAAGTATCCTGAACGTAGCTACAGTCAGAAAAGATGCAAAATCCATATAATCACCACAGCTGAATTTGAGGTCACTCATCGAAAGAGCAATGAAAGCTCCATGAAAAATATTACTAATTCTTATTTACAGCTCGAAAGGTATGCTATCACTGATTCAGTTGTTTATGAACGCAGTAAATGTGGGAATATGAAAGAAAGAAATACACCTGATTTTAAATGCTTGGGGTATTTTTTAGAAACCCTTAATGTGGGGTTCAAAAGCAGCGTTGGGCTTTTTCCTAGGCTCCTTGTTTCCTGCTTCATGCATTTTTCAGTGTATGGCATTCGTTGCATAATGCTGGTCAAGAACTCAAGAGTAAAATGAAGGGAGGGTGAGAGTTTGGACCAGTTCAGTGCAGCCATTTTTGATGTCTCAGTGATTTTAAACTATATGTGAATGCTTCTTGAACCCCAAATATCCTGTGGCATGACTTGTCTCTATTTTCAAAGTAATTTACGTATATATTACAGCGGTTCCCACAAGTCATGCTGGACTTAATGGTCTGACAGTATTTCAGTGATAAACCCTAGGGGTTTATAGAGCAGCCATAAAAATTCACTCCAGGGAGAAACTTGGCATGCCAGATCCTCCACCAGAAGCTATCTTTTTCTGCCTTAAATCAGGTATAAATCAGTTCAGCTGCTGTAACTTACAGAAGTTACAAAAAAAAGTTTAGTGGTTTCATATGTTTTTTAGTCCTCTGAAACTCTGAAATACCGTAGTTTAAATGTAGATAGTGGCTGTTCTTAAAAGTTTCATTGCTTTGAAAGAACCTGCCCATACTAAGGAGTTCTCCATTTCAAAGCCAAGGAATTCCTGAAGACCTGGGAAAAACTTTTAAATTCCTAGAAGTGTTGAAATAAACCTTTCTATTGGGTCTGCATGGCCAGGGTTTGGTAGCGGGGGCTGCAGGGGCGGCTTCTCTAAGAAGCTACAAGAAGCTTCTCCCGTGGCCACTAAAGCCAATGCCCACGGCTCCAAGACGGACCCGCCGGGGGCCAAGATCAGGACAGGGAGAGGCCGCTCAGCAATTACTATCACAGGCAAAACAGAC
>NW_010546052.1:0-869 GCF_000687285.1 Phaethon lepturus | reverse complement strand
AACCCTAACCCTAACCCTAACCCTAACCCTTGGTTAGTGTGATTTGAACCTGGTGAGTTGGGGTTACCCACCATCCTTCCATATCTCTCTAAACATTTTGGTATTTCCGCTAATTGATTCTCCTTTTTCTGCTGCGCATTGTAACAGAGATACATTATCATTCTCACCCCACCATTATTCCAAGTCTCTTGCCAATACGTTACCAGAGTAGGGCTTTTTTGAAATCCTTGGGGGAGCACAGTCCAACACAGCTTGAATGATGGTACCTTTTTGTACCTTTTCCGTGAAAATAATTAAATTTTAATACTCACCATTCCAAGGATTCACCCCCTTTTCACACTTATGCAAATCTCTCTTTTTGGACGTTGCACCTTTGAGTCACTTGTTGCCCTGACCTCAGAGGAGATCCGGAGGAGTCCCAGATCAACAGGTCAGTGCACGCTGGAGTCCTGTCCGATCCTATTCTCTGCTGTTTGGGTCAGCAAGACTGTCCGGGGAAGGGCTTAGGGCTGTCCCATCTGGGGTTCCAAGACTTTTGTCCCAAATATGGGTTCTTCACCCGGTGTGCAGAGAGCCGAAAAACGAGTTGAGATATTTGCTTTTATTCCAAATCTGCTCAGAGTTGGGTGCTAGGTGGTAGGCCCACAAAGCTAGCACACCTCGGTTAACACACAGAAAACATTTATAAATTTCAAGTAACAGTTATCAGTATTTTTAAAAGTTGGCTCAGTCACCCTTGTTCCCATTGGTTCTTGCAAGCCTCGTCTCCACTTAAAGTCACAGCATCCTTCTTTTTTACTGCGCGTGCACAGTGAGGAAGGGGCTTTTGTGAGTAGGGGTGTGGAATAATTGCTGAGGGGCAATTTAGA
>NW_010546051.1:11728-11939 GCF_000687285.1 Phaethon lepturus | reverse complement strand
CCCCCATCCTCACCCCACGGTCTCTCCTCCCCTTCTCTCACCGCAGGACGCTGCCCAAGACCTGCATGGAAAAGATCGTGGAGAACGTGCGGAAATTCAACATCCAAGGGCTGCTGGTCATCGGGGGCTTCGAGGTGCGGGGAAAATCCTCAGCCCTGTTTTGGGGGGGGCTGTCAGCATCCCAGGCGGTGCAGGCACCTCGGGCCATCCC
>NW_010546051.1:11273-11640 GCF_000687285.1 Phaethon lepturus | reverse complement strand
AGTACGAGGAGCTGTGCATCATCATGTGCGTCATCCCCGCCACCATCAGCAACAACGTGCCCGGCACCGACTTCAGCCTGGGCTCGGACACGGCCGTCAACGCGGCCATGGAGGTGAGGGACAGGGCGGAGGGCAGCCCACGGCGCTGTGCCGCTTTACCGGGTCCCATCACGTGTTGGGACGACATGTGGGAATGAACCAGCATCCCGACCTGGGCAGCAGAGACGGGTTTTTCTGGTGTGACACCCTCGCGCTTCTCCCGGCGCAGAGTTGTGACCGCATCAAGCAGTCGGCCTCGGGCACCAAGCGCCGTGTCTTCATCGTGGAGACGATGGGGGGGTACTGCGGGTACCTGTCGACCGTCACC
>NW_010546051.1:10810-11122 GCF_000687285.1 Phaethon lepturus | reverse complement strand
CTACGAAGATCCCTTCACCATCCACGACCTGAAGGTGAGCGGGGCGGGGGGCTGCTTTCTGGCAGCATCGTTTGGGTAAAATAAGAAGGAAAACTGGGAAAGAGAGGGCTCCGGCCAAGCTCCGTGAAGCCGCCGAGTGACGTTGGTGGCACTTGGGTCCAAATGAGAGGAGCAGAGGGACCTGGGATGGCTGCAGAGGACACGGGGCACTGCTGGCATCCTGGTGATCATCTTGCAGGCCAACGTGGAGCACTTGACCGACAAGATGAAGACGGATATCCAGAGAGGGCTGGTGCTGCGGTGAGTTGGAGA
>NW_010546051.1:10160-10721 GCF_000687285.1 Phaethon lepturus | reverse complement strand
CCGAGCCCTTCCTGTGGCCGGAGAGGGCCCCCGGGCGCAGCAGGGTTTGACACGGTGGGAGCACGGTGTGCTGCCCGGGGATGCCATGCACGGCCACGGGGACAGTCCTGCGCTGCCATCCCCACCCCAGCCCTGCTGGGGAGATGGGCTGGGGCTCTGGGCCTCGGGGAGAACAAAACAGCCAAAAAAAAGGTGTTTAGGGGAGTATGGAGGGACCGCCGGGGGATGCCAGATTAAGGAATAGCCCCCTTCTTCTTCCCTCTGCCTCCCCAGCAATGAGAAGTGCCACGAGCACTACACCACCGAGTTCCTCTACAACCTCTACTCCTCCGAGGGCAAAGGCATCTTTGACTGCAGGATTAATGTCCTGGGCCACCTCCAGCAGGTACGGGGGGGACAGGGCCAGACAGGCCACCGCTGTCTCCAAGAGCCGGGCAGGCTTGACATCACCATTTCTTTGTCCCCAGGGGGGAGCCCCGACACCCTTCGACCGCAACTACGGGACCAAGCTGGGAGTGAAGGCAGTGCTGTGGATGTCGGAGAAGCTGCAGGAGGTCTACC
>NW_010546051.1:9776-10040 GCF_000687285.1 Phaethon lepturus | reverse complement strand
TCCCCCTCCCAGGGCGCGTGTTTGCCAACTCGGGCGACTCTGCCTGCGTGATCGGGCTCAGGAAGAAGGTGGTGGCCTTCAGCCCTGTGACGGAGCTCAAGAAAGTCACCGATTTCGAGTAAGTCCCCGTCCCTGTGACCCAGCAGTTTACCAGGTCCCGGGGGGGACCTTCCCGGGTCGTCCCCGGGATCACTGGAGAGCCGCGTCCCCCCCTGCACAGGCACAGGCTGCCCCACGAGCAGTGGGGGCCGGACCGACGCGCGG
>NW_010546051.1:9301-9673 GCF_000687285.1 Phaethon lepturus | reverse complement strand
CCGAGCCGTAGCCCCTCTCCGCATCCTCTCCATCCCCACATGCTGCTCGGGGAGCACCGGGTCCCCACTGTTCTCGGTAGCCCTGTAGCTTTGCCACCGACCCCTTAAAGCAGGCAGAGCCTGGCCCTGGCTCCCAAAACAGCACAATCCTGCTCCCAGTCGCTGGTCGAGGGCCTGGTCCCTGTGCAGATGCAGAAAAGAGGTGTTGCTAGAGCCCAGCTGCACAGCCCAGACCCTTAAGCTTCCCTTAATAGTTTATTCCTATTATTTAACGATGGGGTATCTTGATCTGTTATTTAGCGGCTTGATCGACTGAACCACCTCCTGCCTTTAGATGCCTGCCCTGCGGGCGGGGGGGGAACCGACGGGCAT
>NW_010546051.1:8619-9287 GCF_000687285.1 Phaethon lepturus | reverse complement strand
GGGTAGGGGCTGGTCCCGGGGGCTTTCGGTTGCCCCGTGAGCCCCGGTAAAGCTCCATCCTCCCGTGGCGTTTGCCCGGTGGGGTGTCTCGAGGGCTCAGCGCAGAGCACTGGTCCCGGTGAGCCCCTTTTCCCCGGCCACCTTGCATGACGCTTGGCTGCGACCATCGCCGTGTGGCCCCAGGGGCCGTGCCCGTCATCTCACCGCTGCTCTGTGACACCCCCCCCCCCCAACTCTTCTACTCCAAATCTTGGACTGTTCGCAGCGCTGCTCTCCTCCTCTAGAGATAAAACCCGCTGGAGCCAAACCTGCCTCGCCGGAGAGTGGTCATTGCGCGCCGAGTCGCGTCGAGGGCGGGAAGCGGGGGCAGACCTGGGGTTAGGATGGGGGGCTGGTCCCCACAAACAAAGCCAGACTGTTTGCCGGAGCCAGATTATGCTGGGCCAGGAGGTTTCCCTGCTTCGTGCGTCCTCAAGGCCTGGGAGAGTGGGACCGTGGGCGGCCTCTCCCTGTCCGGGCCGCAGCGGGTGCAAGGTCAGTATCCCTCTGTGGGGAGACTTCGCAATCCTGGAGGAAAATTGCTTCTCCCTTGTTTTGGTTCCCACCTTCAAAGAAAGCGCAGAAGTGATTTATCAAGGCGACGTGTGTGTTTGTTAACGCAGTTTCTC
>NW_010546051.1:8153-8494 GCF_000687285.1 Phaethon lepturus | reverse complement strand
CCAGCACCAGGGCGCGTCATGGTCTTTGGGTTTGAACGCGCGGTTATTTTTTTGCTCCCCGTGGAGTTGTCCCCAAGTGACAAGTCCCCCTTGATTTCAGTGCTTTTCCCCTAGCTGGCCACGCTACTTGTTTTAGGCTCTGGATGAAGATGATAATCTTCATTATCATTACGTGCTCCCCGCCAGAGCTGGACACATGGAGAAATAGTGTCTTCCTTGCCGATGGAAGCAGCATCGCTGCTCTTCCTGGGTGAGCAGAACCCCAGGCAGAGACCTGGCTGCTCCTCCGAGGGCCAGCGGGCTCTTCCACCATCCCACATGCTACGTTCAAGGAGCCCCAT
>NW_010546051.1:7691-8009 GCF_000687285.1 Phaethon lepturus | reverse complement strand
CCGTGCCGCGGTGTCCTGCACGCCCACCTCACCATTGGCCTCTCAAAGTCCCTGAGGATGCTCTGAAAGCAAGTCGTGGCGGCCCCGCACCTGCAGGCAGACAACCGCTGGCGTTTTCCATGACCGGGAGACGGCTGCCCTCGCTGCTTGATATCCCCTGCCGAAACGGGTCAGGGTGAAAGCAGGTCATGCCGAAAAGCCCCGTCGTTGTACCATAGCCCAGGTGGAGGCTCATGGCCCGGTGTTTGGCTCCTCTCCAGCGTTGGCTCTTCTCCAGCCTGGCGCTCCCAGCAGTGGGCAGGGCACCGGAGGGGCTGG
>NW_010546051.1:654-7459 GCF_000687285.1 Phaethon lepturus | reverse complement strand
GGAGGGGCTGGTGTGGCACCGCAGCCCTCCAGCAGCCAGGTTTAGGGTGTGAATGGGAAGGGGGGTTGTCCCCACATGCAGACCAGCCACACGTTTGGATGCGCTTGGGGACAAGGGTCACTGCAGACCTAACACCTCATTTTCACCCCCAAAAATCACTTCACCCCCCAAAAGCGGGATGCTGAGGGGTCACCCTGCAAGGAGTGGGCGGGAGCACCGAGGGCAGCTTGCCTGGCAGCAGAAGCACCGGCACCGGCCAAATATGACGAGCGCAGCACGTAGGCAGTGAGCTCCACTCAGGGACAACCTGACTTCTCCAGTGGAGAGGGGAGGAACCGTCCCAGAGCAGCCTCAGGCCACAGCGATTGCTCCATTAACCACCTTCACCACAAACGAGCCCCGATGACGAACGACGAGGATGACGCTTGCTTTGATCACTCTCCTCCCAGCGAAGCTGTGAGGTCTGGCATGCCCAAACGGCAGCTCCCCACTTCCCTGACAGGGACAGGAGTGACTGCTGCCACCGAGCAGGCTGTCGAGGCAGCCTGGGAGAGGGCTTGCCCTCAGCACAAGGGCAAGATGCAAACAAGATGACGGGTAGGTCTCTCAGGGCCCTGGCTGTCCAGGGACATCTAGTACATTATAAATCACGCTGGCCATTTAAGCGCAGCTGGGTTTAATGCAAAAAGGCAAGAACTAGGTCATTTGAGGAGTTAAAGGCATCAGCACTCTTCACCCAAGTGATGAGGGACAAACTGTGCCCCTTCCCACCAAGGTCAAGTCAATAGGCACGTGGACACCATCCCCAAGGAGCATTCCTTCCCGGCAGCACGATGCAGCTCACAGGGGCTTGGGTAAAGAGGGGACATGGAAAGGCTGCACTGCCCCACACAGCACCAGGGTCCGCAGCTGAGTGTCACAGAGGGCTCGTGTCCTGCATCTCGGGAGCCATCATCCTGCCCGGGCAGGCTTTGCATCTCTCCACGCGCAAGCGAGCTTTGCCCAGCATCTCTTTCGCTTCCTGCGCACTGCGTGGATTTGTGGCTGCAAGAAGGTTCCCAAAGAGCAGAGTGCTTTTGAAAAGCAGCCCCTGCAGCATCAACCAGCACTGGAGGCAAGGGAGCCATTTCACGGGTCCAGTGAAGCGGGAAGGCGCGGGGGGCCCATGGCCCTCCTCCTGCTCCGCAGGGCTGACAATGCAAGCCGTGAACCAGACGTAATGGAGCAATGCCCACAGTCAGTTGTTCTCACTACGTTTGCTGAACCCCATCCGCAACTTACACGTCCTAGAGGGATAATTGGTTTTATTTGGTATGTCACAATGTCGTCATTTGTATTTAATGGCTTTATAAAATCTTAGTAAATGCTGCTTTTTCAGTCAAACGTCACCCCTGATGCCTGTGCAAACTGGACAGCAACATTTGGCTTGTTTTCTACCTGCAAAACACACAGGGGCCTTTTACTCTGACGTCAAGTTTCCTTAAGCTGCTCTAATGCCTGCGGGGGCATGTCGGGGTGAGAGTACAGCTGGGCAGTCAGGATCTAGGAGAGAGTAATTTCTGTTTCACCTAAGGCTGCACTGAGCTTTTCTTTGGGCCTCCTGAGCACCAAGTCAGATGCTGCATGCGCTAACGAGGACCAGAAGTCAGGAGTTGAAGATAAATTAAGAATTTGACATTGACCTTCACAGTCTGCACCAGACAGTTCTTGGTGATCATTTCAAGCAGTGTCTTCCCGACAGACTTCATAAAAACAAATCTTTGTGGTAGAAACTGCCTTCAGAGGCTGCTACACACAAACAGAGGCTGGCTGAGGGTCAGTCTGACAGGGAGCCACCGCCTAAGCAGTGACCTTTCTAGCTGTCAGCAGGCTTTGCCATCCCCCTTCGATCGAGAGCACAGCAGCACCTCTCTCCACAGCCCTGCTCAGTTTTGCTTTGCCGATTCCCCCGCAGCTCCCACCAAACAGCCCCAGTGACAGGAGACTGGTACCGATGCCAACGGAGCCTGCTATGCAAGCAGGAAAGCTCCCCGAGAGACAGATCAGGTGCTGCCAGCCCCGGCGTGACGTGCACGGCCAGGGGCGATCTCAGGAGCTATGGGGGCAGCCAGCAGCAACCCTGCCCAGCCCCTCCGCAAGGGAAGCGCAGCAGGAAGTGAGAGGCTTTGGTTGTAACCAGGCACATGTGGGCAGAATGGCGCTGTGGGTCTGGGGCCAGCTGGTGGTCCCAGGGTGGTTTGTCATGGGCACCATCACTCCTCCTGCAGCTCCTTCTTCCGAAAGGCCTGCAGCCTCCTCCCCACCGTCTGCTGGACTATCTCCAGACCCTCCGCGTCCAGTTCCTTCGTAAGAAGCAGGATGGCATTCAGGACATTGTTCTGTCGGGACAAGACAGACACTGCTTTATATACAAGCATGTTAACGCCAGCCTGGAAAAGAACAGTTGATTTTCAAAGAGCTGCTCTTTCTAGGAACCCCACCACCGTCACCACCACCGGCAGCGGTTTGCAACAGCCACTTTGCAGCTACAGGGACGGATCAACCAGGCCCTCGGGGCAAACATGGGCAGAAACTGCATGTGGCTAACTGGAATGCGGGAGAAACCCGTCCGCCCAGCCCGGCACAGACTGCCCACGTGCCTCTGGCTCCTGGCCACCCTCCCAACAGGCTTCTGTAAGGAAAGGCACATTCAAGAGCGGCTGCCCTCTCTCTCCAGCGGACCTGTATGTAGGATGGTAACCCTCTGATCTGAGGAATAAGAAGAGCTGGTAGAATCACGCAAGCACAAGCTGGAAGGAACCCTTGAAGGACCCCAGCCCAACCTCCCACCGACAGAGGACTACTGCCAACATCAGACCATGGCTCTGTCAAACCATGTCTGAAAAACTCCAGGGAGAGATTCTGCACCCTCTCTAAATAACTGTCCTTCTAGGGAAAAATCTTATGCCTAATGTCCAACCTGAACCTCCCCTTGTTTAATATTTTATTTTCCCAAAGGCCACAGCCTGCAGTACTACTCACGGTGCTGCAAAGCAATACGCTCAAGTATGTTTAAAACATGAACAAAAGAGAGATCGCAGGCAACTAATATCAAAATGAGGCAGAATGTGGTCTCGATCTCTCCCTGCCAATTGAAGTGATGGCACTGAGCCCAGCAGACAGCAATTCCCAGCTGAACAGCCAAGATCCATGAGGTTCACCCAAGGCTACACCATGGAGGGGTCTGAGGAACCAAAACTTTCAATTCAGCAGTCTCCTGCCCACCAGGCAAACAGTCTGCCAGCTGCTTTTCAGCCACTGCCCAACTATCACGTGTTCTTAGCAAAACCCCAGTGAAGGGACATGCATGAGCTTGTGTGCAGACAGGTCCTTAGCTGCTCCTCATAGGACATAGCCCTCCTCCGGACATATTCAAGGACCTTCACATCCTTCTTTCACTGCATCCATCCTTTCACTGCAAGGACTTTGAGTTGCTGGACTGTGTCCAGAGAAGGGCAATGAAGCTGGTGAGGGGTCTGGAGAACAAGTCTTACAAGGAGCAGCTGAGGGAACTGGGGGTGTTCAGTCTGAAGAAGAGGAGGCTGAGGGGAGACCTCATCGCTCTCTACAACTACCTGAAAGGGGGTTGTGGTGAGGTGGGTGTTGATCTCGTCTCCCAAGTAACCAGCGATAGGACGAGAGGAAACTGCCTCAGGTTGCGCCAGGGGAGGTTTAGACTGGATATTAGGAAAAATTTCTTTACGGAGAGAGGGGTCAAGCATTGGAACAGGCTGCCCAGGGAGGCAGTGGAGTCACCATCACTGGAGGTGTTCAAAAAATGTGTAGACGTGGCACTTCAGGACACGATTCAGTGGGCATGGTGGTGTTGGGTTGATGGTTGGACTTGATGATCTTAAAGGTCTTTTCCAACCTTAATGATTCTGTGATTCTTAAATGGTGCGGCCCAGAGCTGCACACGATGAAAGGCAATTTGGTCTTTAAAAGATACTCACTCTCTTCTTTCGGTCGCAGTCTGTCTCTCGAGGTGAAAAAGATGAAAATTTATCCCTGGGAACAGGCTTCATACCAAGCTCCTCTCGAATTTTGCTAAAGAAGGGGAAGAAGAGCAAATGTTATGATGACCAGCTGGCAGAACCTTCCTCTGCCAGGCCAATCCTTTCTAACCCTGGGCAACCATGCAGAAAGTATCTAGCTGAAGGACTTGAGGCACGTCTGCTCATACACCACCACTGCCTACAGAGCACAACACCCCAAGCAAAACTCCCACAGGTAGCAAGAGCCTCACAGCTATAAAATGTAAACGATTACGCTGCCTCAAGGTGTCTGCTCGCAGCCCCACCTGGGATGCCAGATTCCCATGCCTGATGCTAGCTGGAACTGCAGACCGTGTAACGCTGCACTTGAACAAGACGTGCCACAGCGCAGACATGCGCTAACGCACATCGCATTGGACCAGAGCTCACACTTCAGAGAGAATCCATCTCGGTCTGCACATGCAGCTCGAGAGTAAGTACCCACCTACAGAAGAGCTTGTTTTGCAGATACCGAACCAGACCCACAAGTGCTATTAAACCAGCACAGCTCCACCACGGTAACTGGAACAACGGGAATTTGCTCCAGCTGTAGGCCTGGCCCATGGAATATCAGGGTTGGCTGGCATGGTCCTTTCATGCTACACGAGTCCAACCCAGAAATCCTAACAGCTCATAAGCAAGATCTCACTTTGTCTCCTCCAGACTGTTCAGCAGTTCACTCTCGGTCTCCGTTGTGGATTCAGCAGCACTGGATTCAGTGGCCTCCGGGCAGCCGTTCTCCACGCTCCTCCTGGATGGTGGGGCCGTGATCTCCTCACCATCAACCAGGGCCTGGGATAGTTCTTCCTCTGTCACAGCTATAAAAGCCAAAACAAAACCCTGCTGCCATGAACTTCAGCAGCCCAGGAAGACAGCATCTGTAAAGGGGCATGTACTGCTGCTGCAGAGCTATACCGCAGGGGTTTGGTCCAAAAACTGTCCTTTGTACTGGCGTTTTGCTTTCATCCTCCTCCTGCAGTAAAACCCGCACAGGAGAACGCTGGCAGCTGTCACCAGTCTTTAAAAGTGGGAAAGGTATCAGGGAGGGATGCAAACATGCTTTGCTGTTTCTTGTCTCTAGAGAAGGCTCCAAAAACCACCAAATTACTGCTACCAGATGGAAAAGCTTCTCTTTTTTTTTTTTTTTTGTAATGGCGGCAGATCCAATTACAGAATCTTTGTTTTGCCACAGCAAAGGAAAGCGCTCTAAAAAACCACTAATTAGTGGTACTGTCTCAGCTATAACGAGGCTCACTCAGCTACTGTTAACTCTGGCCCTGCAGGGAAGGGAGAAAACAGCTTAGAAACGGTGGATCTTGCAGAGGGGATGCTCAACCTCTAACAGATCCCAAGTTGAGGAAGAGTCAGAGGATGCCTTAAAGAGAGGAACCAACACGTCACCACTTTCCAGTTCACCCTGCCCATGGCTTGGGGCTGTTCCTTTACCTGCAGACACCCACCTTGGTTATCAAGCTTCTGCAGGCTGGGTAGGTTACGCAGAACCGTCATTCGGTAGCGGTGGGGGTCTGACCCACAACAGGGATTTTCAGACAGCCACAGGACCCTCAGCCGGGGTAGATTTTTGAGGTAGAAGAGCTCATTTAGGCTTGTAATGTTGTTCTTCCTCAGATAGAGTTCACTCAGGTTCTGGCACTGATTCAGCGGCTCGAGGTCCGAGATGCCGTTCACGCTGAGGAGAGATTGTAGGATCAGAGACCAGCGAGCCCATCCCTCCCTCGCTGCGGCATTCAGGTGGGAGCAGAGCAGCCCCTGTAGCACAGCGGCTCTTCAGCCCCCTCTCCTGCAGCAGCTTCACTGAGGAGCCTCCCCCCAGCACAGCATGGCAAGGGACCTTCAGGGGCCTATGGCTTATAGCATTTCATCTTTCTAAACAGAGAAAAGAATTTTAAAAAGCAGGCTCTCCTCTCTGCTGAAGATGACAAACAGCCTTTGCTTCCCCCAAACACCCATCACACTTGCACCCTTTTCTGTAGCAGTTCCTCAGACTCACTGAAGGACAACCCATATAAGATTTCCAAGCTAAAAAGCTCAAATTCACAGACAGCATTGGCTCCATGGGAACCCCAGGACAGGGGAAGGATGGGTGTGCTGCGGGGAGGCTTAGGGCAATGAAAAGCTCTGTGAGATCCAAAAAGCATTTCAACAAGCATTCTGCAAACTGGGCCCATAAAGAGGCCTAGAAGATCCCATCTAACCTACAGAACAGGACTTGGGGAGCAACAATCCTAAAGAGGTTTTAACACCTCTCGAAACAGGGATTATTTTCTTGAGTCGCAAAGCAAAAGGTGCAGAGGAGCTGGCAGAAGAATAATCATTTCTGTATCTCTGACGCTTGAGAAATCAGGTAAGAGAAGCCAGGCAGCTCAGACACACAACAGAAAGGTGGTAAGAAACCAAGAAACCAAGGGCCCCACGAGAAAGGCCATTTCCCCTGCCCTCAACACAGCCAGCACCCTGGCATTCACCTGAACGTGATCACCTCGATGTTGGGCAAATCCCGGCATATCGATATCTAGGCAGGACAAGAGAGAAACAGCAAGTTGGCACTCGCAGAAAAAAAACGTATAAATAAATAAAAGCAATGTAAACCACAAACAAACAAGATAAAAGGCAAGAACAGGAATTTAGGTTTGCTTCAGCCTAACCCAAGCTTAACACCACCAGAGAGATTTGCTGCCACAGTCAGTGCAGACTCAGCAGCTCCTCCGCCC
>NW_010546051.1:262-623 GCF_000687285.1 Phaethon lepturus | reverse complement strand
GGGGGTAGAACCACGGACCCCAGCCAGCATCACGTCGCTCTTCTGCTCCAGCAGCTCTGCAGCCTCTGTGCCAGTTCCCAGGCACCGCACACAGGAGGGCATCCCTCTTACCCCAGACAGCCCTCTCCTAACGAGAGTACAGCATCCAAAATCCCAAAGAGACGAGGTAGGACTCAGGGTCCTGTTCTCCAGGGGTCCATGCAGGGCCTTGGAGGGGAATTTTCTAAGGACTCTCTGGAAACAACAGCAAACCCTTTTTTTTTTTTTTTTATGAGATGCTAATCAATCCTGAAAAGCACTGCAGTGCACTGGCACCCAGCCCAAACCCAGGCCTGCGCCTTCCTCAGTGCTCCATCAACGC
>NW_010546051.1:0-213 GCF_000687285.1 Phaethon lepturus | reverse complement strand
ATGCTTCTCTCCGGCAGCGCTGTGGGGTGCAGGCTGGGGCTCGTGGGTGGCAGCCGAGAGCCGTGGGGCTCCTCCGCACTGGCTTGTCCTAGCAGGATGGGAGCGGGCTGCGCCGTACTTACATCCGTCAGGTGGCTGCCCCTGCGGGAGGAGAGCAGGGTGACTGGCAGCACCGGCAGCCCTGGGGCACAGGCCGGGACACGGCAGGGCCCG
>NW_010546050.1:411-2367 GCF_000687285.1 Phaethon lepturus | reverse complement strand
GCCAGGGGACTTGCTGTCCCAGGCAGCCCCGGCAGAGCCCCGCATGCCACCCTGGGGAGGAACCACAGTGGACAGAGGCCAGGCCCCAGGACGAGCCAAGCCTGGCTCTTCCAGGAACGCGTTTGCTTTCGATTCTGCTTGGCTGGCCAGAGTGAACAGATCCTGATCATCTACTGCAGCGCAAAGCCCGAGGGCCGAGTTTCCTCTGGAGGGGTCAACGCACGGTGGGAAATGCACCCAGCAGCAGCCGGGAGTGCTGCCCTGTTCTCCCCCGAGCCCTGGCAAGATCGTAGTTGCTGGCATGCAGGGAACCACGACAGGGAAAAACAGCCTCTCATTTTGCGATCCTCAAGACGCAATCCCCATCCTCCTCCTCCCTTTAAAACCTGTATTTCTGCTCAGCCCTGAGAGGCTGGTAAGCAGCAACCAGGAACACAAGCTGGGCATGCCTCAATTTGCTAGGAGTCTGCAGGATATGCTGTGCTCCTCCTCCCTGGCTCCCAGCTCCCCGCCAGCCCAGGGGACAACAGCCCAGAGGAGCTCAGAGCGGGGGGACAGGCCTGTCCCCTCCTGGCATCAGTCACAGCAAATCTTTCAGCCCAGCCATGCCCTGTTTCCTGCCTGTCCCAATTTCCACGTTCTCCTCCTCTGCTCCTTCTGCAGGACAGGCTTTCCCTGCCAAGACCCAGCTCCCGTAACAACGCCCCAGCTGGTGGTGCGCTGCACAGAGGTTTCCTTGAGAGAAGCCCGCGTGCCCAGCCCCAGCTTCCTGCACCGTTGCAGGATGAGGCCAGGCAAGGTTTGCTCCACCAGCACCCCTGCAGTGCTAGGGAGGCAGAAGCTGGACAGCAGGCAGGTCAGAGATCCAGGCCGGGCGACGGAACCGCACCTCCTGCAGGGACCCGCACCCCGGGCAGCCTGGCAAAAGCAGCCACCACGGCAGCTTCCAGCCCTGCAGCTCGGCGGTGCCGGGGGAGGCATAGCCACCAGCTCCACGCCGCCCAGCACAACGCAGCTACACCAGCCTCGGGTGCATCCACTCAGAGGCACCCCAAGTCTCCCACTGGCCCAGCCGCCACAGGGCTCGTACTCCCAAGGCACCTCAGAGTGGAGGCACCCACAGCAGCAAGCGCTGCGCTCCCCTCACTGAGCAAGGGGCCAGGCCCGCCCGGCACAGGGGATGGCAGCAGCGATGGCAGCCACGGACAGGGAAGCCGAGGTTGAAACCCTGAGGAACAGCAGAGCGGAGCCGGCGCAGGCGGAGCTGCCTCGCTCGGCCCCGGGGAACCCCCGCAGCTGCGAGGCACCTCCGGCTCGATGGCAGGGCAGGATATGGTGCCCGGGGAGGGGGAGCAGCCGCCTGGGGCGTGCCCTGCACCCCGTGCCCCCTTCCCAAGCCCCCTCGGCGCAGATGCTTTCACTTCCTCCTCCACCCAAGAGGCCACTTCGCTCCTCAGCGGGGCCGGGGGGTCCCCTGGGCTGGGAGGCCAGGCAGGAGGAGCCCAGGCGCAGGAGGGGCTCAGTGACCTGCGCACTCCCAGCACGGGCTTTCTGATTACTCATCAAGCAATGGGAAACCAAGTCCGCATCCCAGAAGCGAGAGCTGCTGTACGTCTCAGGGCTGTTACTCATTAACCATCAGCACTTCCTGGCAGCAGACCGCAGCCCCCCACCCTCAGAGACACTGGGATCACAAGGGCCCCCACCCCTGGCTGGCTCCCCTCTACCTTTGGCAGTTTCCCAGCCCAGTGCCAGAGGCTGGTGGAGAAAGGAGCTGGGGCTGGCAGCTTATGGGCACATGCCCTCCTCATCCTGCCGGGCGCTGAGCAGAGATTTCCCTGGGGCTTTTTCAGGGACAGATGCTCAGAGATTTTCCAATGCTTGACACTCAGGACACCTGGGCTCTGCTCTAGCTTTGACCCTGTGGGGACACAGCCCATGAGACCTTGCTGCCGC
>NW_010546050.1:0-376 GCF_000687285.1 Phaethon lepturus | reverse complement strand
GCTCTCTGGCTGAAGTCAAGGCAAGGGCACGGGACCACGGGCCCAGCTGGTGGGATGCTGGTGGCAGCATCACAGGGAGGATACCATGGAGCCCATGCAGTGGTAGGGTCTGGCCACAGCCCACTGCCCTCCTGCAGTGAAAGCTCTTTTGATTCAGAGGAAAGGAAGAAGGGGAGGGCCTTCCCCAGCTGCCCCAGCCCCAGCATGACTCATGGCAGGGGGAGTCCAGGCTGGACCCAGCTTCCACTCCAGGAGCTTGCTGCCACAGGGTCCCATCCATGGGGGCCGAGGGCTCTGGCGCTCTCCACCACAGTCCTGGCTGGGCACTTTCGCTTTACCCCGTGCAGCCTTTGGCGAGAGACAGTGGGGTGCCAGC
>NW_010546049.1:821-4789 GCF_000687285.1 Phaethon lepturus | reverse complement strand
GGCGTGCTGCCGGGCAGGGCCGCGGAGCCCGGGGTGACCCGCACACGGGGCATCGCCCGAAGCCACCACAGGCAAGCCCAGGAGAGGCTCTGTTGCCCCGAGGGGCGGCGTACCGAACGCTGCCGACGGCAGAGGAACGCGTCCGGGGTTGCTCACTCTCCCTGTTCCAGGCTTGTTTCAGCCTTTGCGTCGCTCCGGGCACCGCTACCGATGCCCATGGCACCGGCTTCGTTTGCACCAGCGAAGAGAAGCCCAACCAGCGATGTAATTTCCAAGCAAAAGGAACGCCTGGAAAACTGAAGCACTAGGAAAACTTCTTAACTCTTCCTCGGTTTGGTTTGTTTTTAAGTGTTCTCGGCTTTTACGACCTTTGTCATGATCAGTACGTACTTCTGAACCCGATCAGGCTGTGCTGCGCTGCACATCGCTAGAAGCCCTCCGCTCCCACCTTGGCGTTAGTTATCGGCGTGCAATCACAGCAATATCGCTCCTCGACGCTCCAGGCTTCCTCCAAACACCACCGGAGCCGTAGCATCGCCGCGGACCGCGGCTGCGTCGGGCACCGGGCCAGCCCAGGGTCCGTGTGGCACGTAGAGTGGTGGTCAGGGGCTTGTGCCCTGCTGAAGGGGGCACCCTCCCTCAGCCACAGAAGGGGGGCCTCGCGCAGAGACCCTCAGGCTTCAGAGACCTTCACCTGGAACCTGAGCGGTGCCGCGAACAGATCCCGCCTGGAGAATAAAAGCGGATTTGGGGGTTGCAGGATTTTTTTCCTTTACGGCAAAGTATAACTTGTGGCCAGTTTTTCAAACATCAGAAGATTCAGACAGGCACCTAATGGAGTTTTCAGAAGTGCCTGACTCTCATTGATTTCATGCCTATCTACACCTTTCAGAGCTTAAACACATTTAAGAATCTGGCCAGCGGATCTCTGTTGCAGCCTGTTTTGGCAGGGCTTTCACTCGAGATGTCGGGCCAAATCCTCAGCTAACATAAATCACTGACACAAGTGGAACTATGCTGATTTGCACCAGTCACAGACTTTAAATTAAAATTTAATTGGAAACTTAAGCTGCCATGAATTTTCAATGAATGGCTTTTGCAAGAATGCAGCCAGATCTCCACCAGTTCAGTCTCCTGCGTGGCCGTCTCTAACAAAGGAATAAAGAAATGCTTCAAATCCTCAGCTAACATAAATCACTGACACAAGTGGAACTATGCTGATTTGCACCAGTCACAGACTTTAAATTAAAATTTAATTGGAAACTTAAGCTGCCATGAATTTTCAATGAATGGCTTTTGCAAGAATGCAGCCAGATCTCCACCAGTTCAGTCTCCTGCGTGGCCGTCTCTAACAAAGGAATAAAGAAATGCTTATTACGCCAGCCATGGCTGGGGTATTCTGATCCTCTGTCTTTACCTTTCCCTTCGGTACCGTCTGCCGGCACGGGCTGTGTGGTCCTTCGTCCCAGGAGATCAGTTATTTCCATGCAAATCTCATTAGTTATCGTCGCCCTCTCCTACAGTGTCATCGACTTTCGGGGACCTCGGCTGCCCCACGGCTGCCCCAGCTGGGGCTTCTGTTGGGTTGCGTCTTCTATTAAGTGTTGCCCTAGAAATGAAAGCAAAAAGATTTACAAGGCGGGGTGCGGGCATGTGTGCGTGCGCGCATATGCCTGTGTATGCAGGGACATACACGCGAATAGTTATGTCCATGCCAGCACGTTTCTTTTAACAGTGTAATGAGTTGATTTTGACTTCGGACAAGGGATTTCCACATACTGCTTGTAGCACGTACATATTTCACTTGGATTTCTTTTGGAAGTAGCTCGCAGTCCAGAAGAATTCCTGTCTACAAGTAACATAACATCCACACCTGCTTGCCAGGCTGACTCACTGTATAAATGACATTTTGTGTCCGGGACTCACAGTGTAAGCACAGGATACTTTTCTTCCATAGGTGTAAGATTTCCTGACTTTTAAACTAAAGAGCCATCACACAATATAGGATACCCCCACACCAAACAATGGCAGCATACTGAGCCTCATTATTAATTGGTTTTGATTTAAACCAGCTGCCAAACATGAAGGGAGAGTCAATAAATCGAATGCCAAGAGCAGCACCTGGTGATTTGGGGCTGGTCACTGGGGGCCTCGGGGAGCGCCCAGACTGCAGAAGCTCTGCTGAACTCGAAGCTGGTTTGGACTGCGAAAAAGTAAGTTCTCGAATCAAAAGCTTTTGAAGAGAGATTTATGTTGGATTTTTATCTGTACTGAAAGTATGAAAAAAACCTTTTCTGTGATTTTTAAGTCTTACGGAGTTGTTTCATCTGCGTCTACACCTCCTTTGCATTTCTCTGCTAAGTATGTACTAGTGAGCCAGTTTGCTAGCAGGAGGATGAAGGAAATGGAGATTGTTTTATGTGTGGGGATAGTCTGCAAGCAGTTGCACATGTGGGTATCTTCACTGAGTCTCAAGGAATTACTCTTCTGAGTAAAATTTACTTGCATAAGTAAGAAAATCCAGTCCTAAGGGATAGGCTCATCCTAAAGAGAAAAGGCGTGTGTCACGAAATAGAAGTGGTTCCTATTTGAAGCATAAAGACTGAGCAGCTGAGCAATTGTACGTGAGTTAGAGAAGAGACTCGGCCGTTGAGATGACGTAAAGAGCAAAGCGTTGGAGGAAAGCCCTGGCCGCTAGCAGGCGGTGTCTGAAGCGGAAGCGTCAGGATGCAGGTTACTTGCCGCCAGTCACCCCGGCTCCGCTCGGCAGCTTCGTCCCCCGGCAGCGCCCCGGTTCCTGGTGCCCCGCTCCCGCTGCGGCGAAGCTGTCTGGGGCGTGAGGTAACAGGGAGTGCAGAATGATTGATGTAACGAGTGATTTAATTTCCCGATCGGTTAATCCCAAATTAAAACCCTCGTGGTAAGATTTAGGTCTTCGCATAGCATGAAGCTGTGGTTTAAAGAGCCCCTCTTACAGCGAGGTGACTCCCGTTAGCCGGGACGGCAGTGCGCGGCATCCCTCATTAAGCAGAACCACTGCTCCTGCAAATGAAGAAAAATGCTTTGGACAGGGAGTAACCGGGCGTGCGGGGAGACGCACGGCGAAGGCGCTGAGGTGACTTCGGAGAGATGCAATTCCGCGCAGCAGCAAGCGGCACGCAGAAACCTCGCTGATGAGGCTTTAAAGTAACAGAGAGATAAATTCCTGCCGAAATTTTCGTAGACGGGAAGTATCTCTTATCCCCAAAGTCTGTGCAGGACTAGCTTAACGTTAGCATAAGCTTCGGAGCAAGATAGATGTTGAGAGGCAGAGGTCGCGGGGGAGAGCGCGCAGATATGAACTGCAAGGTTAATCGAAGCAGGAGGAAGAGGAGAAGCCGGCAGCCGGCTCCGGTGCGATGCTGTGGGCAGAGGAGGGGTGTGCGTGGGCGCTGCCGAGGCGGTCTGGGTGGATGGATGGATGGAGGGGAGGAAGCGCCAGGATGTCCCCAGCCCACCAGTGGAGGGCACTGGGATTCAAGGGCTATGGGGAGATGGGGCTCCCCTATTTTATCGGCTTGTAAACTGTGCTGAATTATTTCATTATTCACCATGTTGGTTTGCCTGGAATGGCTTTCCAACAGCTGCATTTACAAACAGCAGGCTTGGTCTCTGTCGTGCAGTTTTGTCAGACTTTTTTGGCCCGGAGAGGCAGATTTTAAAGATGCTCTAGAAACGCCGCGGAGGTGGGGAGCCAGGGCTGTGGTCAGCAGGCGGCTTGTAAACTGTGCTGAATTATTTCATTATTCACCATGTTGGTTTGCCTGGAATGGCTTTCCAACAGCTGCATTTACAAACAGCAGGCTTGGTCTCTGTCGTGCAGTTTTGTCAGACTTTTTTGGCCCGGAGAGGCAGATTTTAAAGATGCTCTAGAAACGCCGCGGAGGTGGGGAGCCAGGGCTGTGGTCAGCAGGCAGCCAGCAACACCC
>NW_010546049.1:0-781 GCF_000687285.1 Phaethon lepturus | reverse complement strand
CAAACCCGTCCCGTGCGCCGGTCCGGAGGAGTTCTCGGATGTGCGATGCGTGGAGGTGGACCCTCTGCATCGGCAGCTCCCCGCAGGGTGGTCTGGCAGCAGGCGAGACAGGGAGGCTTTTCCAGCAGCTTTGTGTTCAACTCCATCCCCAGCCGCTTAAACCTATCGAGCGATCAAACTAGCGACTGCAGCAAAGTATTAATTCTGCAGCTTGGCTGTGAACTTCAGATACTTGTCTTGTGACTTCCACTAGGAAAATGCCAAAGCGAGGGTAACCTTTCGCAAGCGTCAGTTGTCTCAAAACGTGACTCTGCTCCCCCTTTACGAGAACAAATGGCAACACGACGCGGGCAGGGGAAAGAGCAAACCCTTCCTGCGTGCCCCGCAGCTGCCCGTCACCCGGGGCTGGACCGCTCCGGGCGACGGGGCCCAAGGGTGGCCCCCGGCACAGAACCCGGCTGATCAGAAAGTGGGGGTTCTGTCAGCAACGCCAGCGGCGCGCGGGGGGGGGGCCCCCAGCCGCAGCAGCCACCGGCGCGTCCCAAGGGCTCGGGGAAACAACAGAGAAACCAGCTCCGGATAATTACAGACTGTGAGCATTGAAAATTATGCCAGAGCAGCCTCTCTTCTTGTTCTCTTCTTTAATACTAGAGTTGTTTGAAGTCAATAATTTATAATGAGACTTCGGTTGCCAAATTTAGGTATCTTTGGCCAAATTTGCTGTAGGTTGTGCCTGGGCTGCCGTACCACTGCATTCATTTCCAGGCGGAATGATTTTTCT
>NW_010546048.1:32684-35935 GCF_000687285.1 Phaethon lepturus | reverse complement strand
GTCTCGAGGGTTGAACAAGAGTGAAGATCAAAGCGAAGATGGAGCTGGAGAAGAGTTATATATTCATGGTTATCTTAATTTTTGATGTGGGCAGGGAGAATCCCTTTCTCCCTGCTTTTTTTTTTTTCAGCTGCTTAATTGCTATGAACGCCATCATTTTAATTCTTGTATGGATATGCTGGACTAATGTTACTGTTGCAGGGATACAGTACAGGCTGATGAGTCTGGTGTAGAGTTGTATTCCTCCTAGGGAAACAAGTTGGCATTCACACTACCTAGGAGAAAGGGAACAAGGTTAATAGTGGTTTGTTGGCTTGGGTTTTTTGACCGCATAAAGGTGGCTGGGGGTTCCCAGCACTCTGCGAATTACGGGTTGAAAAAGCCCTGACCCTATAAAACTAAGGAAATGAGTGAAACCCCCTAGAATTTCGAGCTTTGTTCCTAAAATTACTTGTGGGCCGTGCCGATGTAATCTGGCTTTATTTGGTCTGGGATTTTTTTTTTTTTGTAATTCCCCTGCGTTCCTGCGTCCAGAGGTAACTGTACTATAATGAGTATAGCTTGTGAAGATTTAACAGTCGCTTACTCTTTTCTTGTTAAACTCTTATCTGTTCAAATAAAGGAAAAAATAATCAGTTTCAGAGATAAGCAAGCAGTCCCTTATGTTAGGGCTGATGTAAGCTGCCTCTTCTTAGTGTTTTTTTTTATTTTTAAACTTGCCTCTAATGAAACTTAATTATTCAGAAGGAGAAAATGTACTCTTGGGATACTTTGCAAGGCTGCAGGACAGCGTTTGGAATCAGTCTCAAGTGTGGAAGACTTCTCCTGCATCTGACACACACCACACCACCACCACCCCCCCCCATGCTGAAGATCTTAGTGGCCTGCCGAAGTATTCCCTGCTTCTTGCTGGGCCTAGGAGCTTACACTTGGCACCTAATGGTGGCAAGCAGGTCTGAGAATGAAGACTCAGTGTTCTTAGATCTTAATCTTTATATTAAAAGATGCTGACAAGCAGTTTGTCTCCCTGTCTTGATTGAAAATGGGTCATGTGTTAAGTAATTTTTTTTTTTTTTTTGCAGTATGTAAAAATGAATATGGGACTAAGCTAACTGCTTTGGCTTGGAGGACCCTGTTGCTCTACTTCCTTGCAGAATTGAGGGTGGAGGTGGAAAATATTTTCCTCAGGAAAAGCTAATAAGATGTGTAATTTGTGTACCAATGTCTAGCTGATCATTAGGTCCTTTAAACAAGGATATGTGCTTAATGGTTCACTTATTTGAAATTGTCTTGGGGTTAGTCAGTCTTGGAGACCCAGGTTTGCAGGGATGGGCTCTGCTATCTCCTAATACTAGAAGATCCTGCTTCATTTGAAAAGTGCTGATAAGTAAAATCTGTGCTTGATGGCCTGTTTTACCTCTCTTGGGTTCTGATGGGCTGCAGCTCTTCAAACTTAGTATTTGTGCAGAAGTGTTTTATATATCATGTTTGTTACCCTCCGGGGAGCTCCACCTTCATGAAGTAGGAGTGCAAGTGGCCTTGTTTGCTACGTCCAAACCAGGTTGTTTAGTGTTGGAAAAACTAAAACAAATTTATAGTGTAATTGGGATTGAGCAGTGCCCTTTTCATAACGGGAGCTTATCTGGATGAACTTAGTTTGTGCTAGCTGTTTAGTCTATGCAGAGGCAATCTTTTAAAATAAAGAGATTCACACAAAAATGCTCAGCTATCAGAATGTGTTTGACAGCTGGTCATTGCATCTTGAAGTGACATCTTAATCAGGTCTTGTGTGTTCTGACTGTTAATTGAAGTGGGTTAGTAAAACTGTAAGCAAGTGAGACGGGTACTTCTTCCCTCACTTTCCAGACTGTAGACCTAATGACCTCTAAGCTGATAAACAGAATAGTCTTCTGGAATGGGAGTGGTGCAGTTGGTGACAAGCCACATTCTGTGGCACTATCTGCTTTAAGCATGAGTCTCACTATACCTGCAATTGAAGTTTAGAAGCTTTCATAAGTCGTCTTACTTCTTTTTGGGGATTGGTGGTGTCTTTATTTGGGATTTTACTAATGTGGGAAGACAGAACCTTGTAGCAGGATTCTTATGCATCCATGCATGCATGGCCCTACGGGTCTGATATAATATGGCTGCTGGCTTTATTCTGTTAAGTAACTGTATACTCATGTTTTCCCTGCTCAAACTAGTTTTCAGTCTGAGCTTGCATGTCATCTCCAGTAAATATCTTTGTGACTACTTGTTGACACAGTCCCTGCACTGGAAGGTTCTTACATCTTAAAACTTACATAAGGTTATTCTGCATATCCGCTGTAATTTGGTTGGCACAGAGTAGAAATGTGTTTTCTGCGACTATAGAGAAGCTCATTGTCCAAGGCAAACTTACTGTTTGAGCATGGCTCTGTAGGTAAAGGCTGTTCCTGCATGGGCGGCAATGGCATTTCTTCAGTTATGTTTCTTAATGGAAATTGGACTGCTAGGTGTCAAGAACCTCGGGTGGTTAGCTGTTTAGTGGTGATGGGGAATGAAACTTGACTACTGGAGCCGGAAATGTGGTTTACTTAAAGCATCAAATGAACTGAGAGCTTGAGACTGAATCAGCAGAATGGAAATGGTTCAAGCTGACTGATGCTTGTTGGGGAAACTGCATGTCACAGGGAAGGGATAATAAATGCTGAGCCTCTGTAGAGTTGACTACCTCATTTCTTAAAGTTAAGAATAAGGACTTTTGATCTCAGAAGAGCTCTGAGAGGCTCAATTCCTTTTCTGTCTTTACTGGTTTTGCCCTTCATGTGGGAGAAAGGATACAATGTGGAGTGACAGTCGACTGTTGTCCACTTCTGCTCATCAGTTCTTTCATATGCTGGAATATCTGTGCTCCTGTCCTAGTATTGGTAGTACTAGTATACTGAGTAATACATGCTCAGTACTCTATCTTTGCTCTGCTCTTGCTTAGTTTCAATAATGCTGGCTTCCTTTAAGTATGTTTTAAGTTGATAATCTATGTAATAGTGAGGGTTCCTCTCTTGCGTCTAACCCAAAACTACTCTGACATGCAGTGGCCATCATGCTTCTCTCTACAAGGTGAGGAAGAGAGGGGATAGCCTGGCATCTTACAAAGTGTTTCTGGACCTCTGCCCTTTGCAGCAAGTGAAGCAATAAAAAAAGCTGGGATACTTGGGTTTTTTTGCGGGCTCTGTTGTTGACTTGCTGGGTCAACTACCTCACTTCTGTGG
>NW_010546048.1:17924-32653 GCF_000687285.1 Phaethon lepturus | reverse complement strand
TGCTGAACCTGCAGTCCTGTTTGGGATGCTACCTTCAGTGAGATCAAGCTTGCCCAAAGCAGCAGCTTGTATGCTGTGTCCAGTGCTACATGTTCATGGAGGTCTCTGTATTTCACCTTCAAAGCATCTTTGACAGTGCTGAACTCTGTATGGCTCAGGTAATCTAATGCCTGTTTGAGAACTTGTGATAGCAATGGGCCCGATGAATTGTGAGGTGGTTAATTTGTCATGCTCTCTTTCTGCCTTAGAGCACCACCAGTGACTTGTTCAAATGACAGAAAAAGAGAAGGCTGGAGAGGTGCTGTAGTCTGTAGCCATATAGCAATTGCTTTTCCAGCAAACTTCTTAGAAGGTTCTGCTGCTCTGCAGTGCTTGTGAACTCTCCTTTTACTCATCTTTCAAGCCTGGCTAGAAGTATGGTTCAAGGAGCCTGTGAACAATAAGCTGAAAAATACTTGTCTGATGGATGTAGCCATTTTTGTTCTTCACCCTGAATCTATGCTCTTCTGTCCAGCCTTTGGTTTAAAATGTATGTCACATGCACTGTTTTAGGAGCAATTATGCAAACAGTAAAGCAGTGTAGAACACCATGCCTTAGTTTACCACCCTAATTAAAGTTGAGAGACTGCCTCTGACATTGAGTCTCATGATCATGTTGAAGTAGTGGCTGCATGTCTTGCTGACAAATCCGTTCTTATGTATGCAGGGGCCTCTGGGTATGAGTACAGAGTGGAGGTGAGAAACAAGACTGAGCAATGCAGGTTTTTTTCCCCTTGATGTAGAGCATAGAGAGGGTGTACATGGTTTCAGCTTTTACGTTTAAAGAACTTCTAAGTGTGAACATCTTGCAGTTCAGGAAACTGTGCTGAAGTTCTTGAAGATCAAAGAAAAATATTTTTCCTGCATTCTAAGCCTTCATTCCAAATTTCTGAGTGCATTGATGTATAGTCTGTGCCTTTTGAATGCTTTTTTTAGCATTTGTACCACTAGTTGTATTTCTGGTAGAACTTAAGAGCTAAGGAGGAGAGAGGTCTTGTGAAGGGGAAGATATGTGAATGCTACTCAAGGAACTCTTATCAGGAACTGAAGAATACACAAAGCTTTTTGTTTTACATTAATTACTGTTTGAAAACTTGGAGTAGAAACTTTTTCTACCTTAACACAAATTGCAGACGATGGGACAGAAAAATGGAGAATCTCTTTCCTTCTAGACAGTTTGATCCACATATTCCAGCTGGGGTTTTATTGGTGATGCAGTACTGGTATTAATCAAATTTGAGGGGTGAATGATTAAGGGTTGAAGTTAGCAAGTTGAGGTGAGGTAGACTTTTCCTGTCTTCCTTGCTGTGAGGTGAGTGGAGGAGGCATGAGGGTAGGAGCTCACCTCTGTTTACATATCATCAGGAGGTGAAGAACCTGGACGAAGATGCCAATTCTTGGCAGGGAGAGTGAAAAATAACAGGAAAGGAATTAGAGTGCTGAGTACAGTTTCAGATGAGAAGACTGTATCCTGCTCTTTTTTGAATGGGAAACCACCCGAGTCATCAGCAACAGTATATATGGGATGGTGCTGTTGATTACTCTGTGCTTCTGTTGGAGTACTTGACAGTATCATCCCTTTACACTAGAAGAGGCAACTTTATTGAGGAAGTCTGTGTTTAGGCCTGATAAGTTTTAGGTCTGCTGGGGTACTGTACGTGCATGCAGGGGACTTCAGGGAAAAACCTGAAAAAGCATTGTGTGTGTTCTGCAAGCATCTAGTCTGCCTGCTAACCACCAACAAAAGAGAATCTTGTGGCTTCTGTACAGCTGCTTCTCTTCCCTCCCTTGACATCCCCTGTCTCAAGAGCCCAGCACAGGGAGAAACCAGGCTTTCTTGCAGGACTTGAATGACAAGCCAAAGCTGACTCTCAAAGAATCTTATATCCTAGGTCATGTGCTTCTCTTAAAAATAAAATGACAGTGGATCATGGGGTTGTATTCATCATAAGAAGAAATGGTCTTGGTTGTGTCTTGGAAAAAATCGGTTGGATTTTTAGACACAGCAATCAGGGTCCAACAGTCCTAATTAAGAATAGTGTGGGAGCAAAAGACATATGTATACTTACTTTCAGCTATTTCACGTATGTAAACTACATGTATAAACTCTGTGTTACAGAAGTTGACTCCAACTCCCATGGTCTGGGAATTCACCCAGGAAGTCTAACAGGCATTGTGCAAGTGTCCTGGCTAATGCAAGCATACTTGCCTGTATTTGCCAAAGAGCAAGTAGTCCTCAGTATCCTCTTATTCACTCTACTGAATGTTACTTGCTGTTGACTGCACTAGCTGGTCAGCTGTGGCTAGTGTCTCTTGGTGATGAACTCAACTGTATCATACTGAGCTCCTGGCAGGCGATCCTGCCCCATGTGATTAGGTGACTGCCAGGCTGCATGGCAGGTTCTCTAGCTGTATCTGTTCTTGTTGTTATAGCTCTGTGTATAGTAGTCTCTGAAACCTTAATACAGCTTATGGGGTGAGAGTAGCATAAACCAACATGGTTTGGTTGAGTTTACAGGCTCCCCTTGGTAATTGTTTCCCTCTTGACAAAAAAAAGTAGATCTTCCTTTTCTTGTAATGCAGGTCTTCTTGAGCTCTCCTTGGGGAAATTCAGAAATGTGCTACTTAACCGGACTAATCCAGTGGAAGCTGTAATCAGGAACATTGCAAGCAATGTGACTGTCGTTATTTTTCAAGTACATGCCCAGCAAAGTGATGTGGTGATATCCTTTGATAAGGTATGGTAAGAGTGTCACTTCAGTTCTTAAGTGCTACTTTTATTTCAACAAAGGAGTTGTCTCTGGTACATGTAGGAAGATAGAACTAAAGCTATGTAAATAGTATGAATATCTTACCTGCATGGCTCTTACAGACAGTATTACTCTAGCTTCAGAAATCCTTTCTCGTACTTAGATGTCATAGCTGCTATTTTGGAGGACTGAATGCTTAAAGGAATTTTAGAGCTGGCTTGAACATTTTTCAAGACTTTGTTCTTTGTGGAGGTGGTGCTTTTGGCATGTAGCTGCTGACTACTATCCATCAGCTTGTCAAATTAAAAACAGGTTCATGATAAGTATTTGCCAGATACCTTATGAGCTAAACATGATCACCTTGGGATGTTTAGTTGTTTGCTGTTTATGTGGCTTGTATCTAGCCGATACAGATATGACGTCTTGTTACTTCAGCTGCGTGTCCTGAATTTAGCTCTCCTTTAGTATATGGAGAAATTCCTCCACACTATAGTGAAGGTGTCTACTTCTAGCCAACAATATAAGCATTTCTACTGCTATACACTAGCCTCAGTTTGTCCCGTTGTTACTGGGATGCAATCTAAAATACTGATTTTTATGGTGCTGTGAGGTCTTAAGTGGTATATGAGCAGAACGTAGACTAAGCTGAAGGTGGTAGATGGAGATCTGACAGCTGCCTTCCCGTTCCCCCTCCCCATCAGTATTTTCCAAATGAGGATATACTGAGTGCCAAGAAGTATCTTGAGAAGCTTGGGAAGTGAATAACCTGTAACACAAGTCACGCAAGCTGCTCAGTCTTCTTTGTACTGATGAAGAAGCCAGGATTACAGTGCTAAGGCATTACTGTTACGCCTATTCAGTCTTTGATTACCAGAGGTAGAATTTTTTGCATTCATGGGCCTTACCAGGCCAAAGACAGTGGTGCATAAATATGGCTGTACTGCTTTTATGGCTGGCCTGCCTCTGAAAATATAAAGCTGACCCAGACTTTAAAGCCTGCCAGGTCCAAAGTGCCTCCTTACAGTGTTGCCTCAGATAACTGTGGTCATCTTAGACAAAAGCACATTTTCCATGCTGAAAAATAGTTTTGACTGGAGGTCAATTGGTTGTTCCAGCTGTGTGTGTGATGCTGCCATTGCTGCCTGATCTTTCCTCAAGACCTCTGGTTATGAAAAGGATAGTGCTAGTGGGCACTGGGTCAGTAGCTGGCCTGGCCCTGGCCCCAGAGACTTGTCTGGCATGGCTAGTGTCAAGCCAGCTGTTATATGGTCATCTCCATTCTGATGGAGATAGTGAGGTGCTTTTGCACTTTGGTTCCCAGAATGCCCTTTAGTGCCAGTTATCTTACAACTTTTACTGAGGGATATTTCAATCCTTTTACATCTTTACTAGTCACTCAATTGCTGTATAGCAGTAGACTTCAACTAGCTAGATTTCTGTGCAATTTAGTTGTGATTATTAACCCTTTAGTAGTCTCAAACGTATCACTTGGGTTTTTGAGCCTGAACTAGGCATTGTGTGCTGTTGGAGGCCACTCCCTTTTTTCCAGCTCCTTTTTTTTCCATCTTCCTTTTTTAGCTAAGGGCTGAATGCCTCATCTGTGGCAACTGGCATTGAAATCTGTGCCCTACACATTTGTGGCAGGAATGTGACTCCTGTGCAATACCTCAAGCTGCAATGGAAACTTTCTCAAGAAAACTGTTTGTTTATGTAACTTGTTTCTGTCCAGAATCCATCTGTGAACAGCTCAGGAACTGGAGTAGACAAAGGACTGGTTTCCATCCTTCGGCCCCAACAGAGCATATGTACATGGTACCTTCGGTCACTGGATGCTGGCCAGGTGCTAAGCACAGCTATCTCCATTCCCTACATGGAGAAAGGTATGTTCTTATTACTTGTTAAGGGATACCAATTCTGCTTATTACAAGTTAACTATGAAATGAAGTGTTGACCTTTCATAGGTGATAGTCTTATGTGGTGCAAATGTATGATGTGGATGCCAGAAATTCTTTTGAGATGGGCTGAAAAAGTTTACTATCACTGCTGAATTGCAAGTTGTGTGTAGGATGTACTGTATGATCTTGTCACGACTTCAGCCTTAGAGTAGAGAACTGCTGTGCGTGTGTATTGGGACCTATATTAGACTGCAATGAAACAACTTGTGTTGTCGGCAGGACTAGAACCTGACAATTTTATGTGCTCAGCAAACAGACTGTGCCTGCAAGTACCTGCATTGCTGAGGTCTTAGAACTCTTTTCATGCCATGTAAGGGGGAAGTAAAAACTACTATAGCTGTCTTTTCTATGTTCTAGATCCTATTCCCGGAGGCTGCAATCTTGAATTTGACTTGGAAGTGGATCCAAATATTTACCTAGACTATACACTGGTTGATACACACATCAAGTTTGCCCCTGCGAACTTGGGATATACCAGGTGCGTGGAGAAACTTCAGTGCACTGAGTGAGACCTCCTTTGTTTTGTATTTGGCCAAGGTCATGAAGCAAGATTCTGCTGGAAAGGCTGACCACCCAGCTGCTGGCAGAAGTCTTATTTTGCTGCAACAAACTGAGAAGTAAATGAGGAAAAGGAGGAGAGGGAGAGGTTACAGAGATAAAAGATGAGGGTGTTGTCTTGTGGAGAGGTTATGCAACTTCAGATGTGTAAGCAGTCAGCAAATACTGTATCTTCCTATTCCTCATAATGACTTAATCTGTTTGAGAAGCAATTGTGTATTATAGCTGATTCTATACTTTTACTGGTACTGAAGTATGACAATGACCTAGAGTTTTTTTAATATTGAGACTTCAAGTTATAAGGCATTATTTTCTGAATGGTGCCTTGTGTCACAGGTGATAGGCAGGGAATGAGGAAGACTATATTCAGACCTGTGTATATATAGCATGCAAAAAGAAGCAGTAATGCTGTGATCTTTGCTGTTGTGACCTCTTGGAATTCTTGTGCTGGTTCCTTATGACCACTCCTAGGAAGCCTCTGTAAATGTAACTGCAGGTACCAGCACATACACTACCTGCATCAGGGTAGTTCTGCATAATACTGCTGTAGTCTGTCCCCACAAACATTTACAATGTGGTTTTGAATAGTTGCTGGTGTTAACCTGGAAAGAGTATAAGCCAAATACTGCCAAGTCAGACACATAACTGAAAACTAATGTTGATCTGAGGGCTTGTGATGGGCACGTAGCTGATCTATTTCTAATTGTAGAGGAGCAAACCCCCCATCCTGCGATTCGGGGACTGGTCAGAACTCCAGATGGCGACTGCACTATGATGTCTACCAGTACTTCTTGCCAGAGAACGATCTTTCTGAGATGGTACTCATGAGCCACATACGGAAGATGTCTGAGGTGCAAAGTATCAAAGCTAATGGCATTAAAGTAAGTCTGAAGCACTGGTGTACCAGGCATGTGGCAATGGCACTACCTTAAGTTTTCTCCTCCCCTGTGCTCATCTTCCTTGAGTGGTGACATGCTGATGCTTCAGGCTTCTTGCTTGTATCTGGGATTTCTGGCTAGAAAGTGTACAGTGAGTGATGCATGCAAAATGGAAACCATTCTCTCTTGGGATAGAGGTGGCTAGTGAGCACAGCCCGAAATGTGGCAGAATTGAGGCTTCTTGCAGTGGGTTCTAATGACTGGTCTGCAATGTGTTTCTATGTCTTGTGCTCTCTTCTCAATTAAACAAGCTCTTATTGCAGTGTCTTCCTGCTTTCTGAATACTACTTTAGCCACAGTGCTCCTTCAGTGATGTTGAGGCCAGCTTGCCTGTAGCAATGCTGCCACTGAGTGCCTGTAAATCCAGAAGTTGAGCCACTTCTGAAAAGATTGTACAGTCTCTGACAATGCATGATAGGTGCTGGGGACTGGCATCCTCAGGTGCTGAGAACTGGGCAGGGAATGAAAGGAAGAGGGAGGAGAGTGTAGTGGAACTGGACTAGAAACAGGTGCTATTTGGAGTGGCATAAAGAGATCTGATGTGCAAGAGCAAACACTTGCTGTACGTCTGCCTACCCCCAGCAAAGAGACTGGAAGGGACAGAGAGGGGAGAATCTCGGTGGCCATGACCTGTCTAGCCTTGCTAGGGAGTAGAATGGCAGCCTTGCCTGCTTCAGAGGCCGGACCTGGCTTAGCAGACTGACAGGGAAACTGAACTATGTCCTCAAATGGGGAGGAGCAAAACATATGAGTGGGAGAAACTTTCCCCGTCAGAAAAATATAGGAATATTGTAGGAAGTGGAGTCTGTCCTGTGAGTCTTTAATGCCTCCATTGATGATACTGAGAGGGTTTGGAATAAGAGAGCTCTTGCCTGCAGTTCTCGCTGATCATCATATTTGAGCTGCCGAGTATTCCCTCATCTGTATGGACACATCAACATGCCAACAGTGACAAGCAGTTCCTTGCAATTAAAAATACTCTGTACTGTTCCAGATGCTCACACTGACAACTGATGACAAAACCAATGTCTACTTTTCCTCGCTTCCTGGACAAGGTGTGATCTACAACGTCATAGTATGGGATCCTCTTTGGAATACTTCTGCTGCATATATACCTGTGCATACATATGCCTGCAGCTTTGCTGACCTGGTGGATAACTGCTCTTCTCTCAGTAAGTTGGGACTTGCCAACACATTTAAGCTTATTGTACTCCAACATGCTGAGTGGTGCTTTTGAGATTTATTTTTCTGTAATGTGTGACAGAGCTCTTTGTTCTACACTAGATGTATTTTGTTACTTTGACAGAGTCTACTTCTTGATTGAGGAGAAATTCTAGAATAATGAAATAAGACCAAGGAGAACTATTAACAATTGAAGGTTTAACTTTATGGAAGTTTAATATGTGGCTTGCAGATATATAGCTTTCAACTCTGTAGTGCTACTCTAGCTTTTCTCACTTGAACTGGATACATAATCTTAAATCACTTGTAGGACTATAGGTGCTGCATGTGAAACTAAGCTAGTAAAATGTGAACTAGATTAGTGTCCAGACTGACTTTTCTAACTGTGTTGGTGCTAACAGGAATTGGTAACTTACAAATATTTTAAAAGGAGATAGTCACCTAAAATAAGCATAAAGATGATGCCAGTAATAGCGAAATGACTACAAAGTCATGCTACTTTGTACAAAGCATGTACAAAACATTCTAATGATAGAATTTGAGCAGAGAAAGAGCAAAGCTGCCATGCCCATTATGGCTGCAGAGGGGACAAGAATAATGGGTAGAATATGGTTCATAAAGTAAGATGTGGTCTCGTGATTATTTTCTTATCTTATACTGTAACACAAGTAACTGTTGTCAAACTCAGTGTTGTCTTATGACAACATGAGACAAATTAGCTAGGCTAAACCCCTTTTCTCTAATGCAGAGAAATAGGAAAATGTGGCTTGCTTGTTTCAAATAGCTTAAATACCAGTAATAATTTTTCCTAGGAGACAGAGGTGAGCCATACTGGGATGCTGCTGGTGCTTTCTGTTGCATGGAGAGTATATTAAAGGGAGACTATGGCGAAATCTGCAGTAATAGAGGCTGCTGCTTGATCTTGTAGCACTGATTTTTATAGATGATTGGATGTCCCTTTTTTAAAGCTGAGCAGAGAATTTTCAGGTAAAGCTGTGTTAACAGCAAGTTCTAGCTACTTAACTAGCTGTTACAGAAACTTCAGTCTTTTGAGTAAGGAGGAAGCTCTTGATTTCTTAATCAGACTGGATTCTGTTAGAGGTCCTATCAAGATAATTGTTAGTTCAGGCATTGTGGTTCTGCTCATATGGTGTGTCTGAAGGAGTGACAGCTGTTAAGTTGTCAGACTTTGACAGCAACCTGACCTTACCTTAGTCTCATTGTTGGGACCAGTAGGTGGAATGCTCCACTAACCCTTTCTTTTTCCTTGTAGGCAAACTGTCTACCAAAGTATTCTTCACTGTTCTTGCTGTTCTTGGTCTCTTCACTTGCTATTTTGGACACAGGTTCTGGAAAACAGGTACTGAATGTTGGTTGTTTTTCTTATAAGTCTGGTTAGTATTTCATAGTCGTAACTTGCTGTGACTTAGAATGGTGGTACCATTACTAAGATTCACGTGATAGTGTTTACATGCCAATTAGGTCCACTACTTTGCTTTTACAGGATCAGAGCTTTTAAGCATGGAGCAAGAAGTTTCTGGTATGCAAAGAATAGAAATGTAGAACTAGGGTGCATGATGGGCAATATAAATATAAGTATGTAATTGTTTGACTATCTATTACACTACGTGAAGTACTTGAGGACACCCCTTCCCAGAACAAAGTGTTGTCTGGCTTTTTTTGTGCTTCTCAGCCAGTGAGCTAATATGTTCTGTTGTTGTAACATGAAGATGTCTGAAGATGTACTGAAGTGGGCTTGGTATGAAGTGATATGACAGCATACTAAATCTTTTTTCCTTCTTCTCTAGACTTATTCTTCATGGGCTTCATATTTGCAGGATTCTTCTTCTTTGTATTCATTACAAGGGTAACTGGCCTTGGTTATGATGGTGAGTAGATGTGTTGGGATACTCTGTGCTCTTCCCAAAGTATTGTTATGAATCCCTTAAGTAAAATCTCAGCTGTGCTTCTTGTTGGACAGCCTTAGGAAGCATAGGAGGATGATACCTGGGTACTTGAACTGAGCTCTGATTACCATAATAGCTGAATATGCAACAGAGTAACTGTTGCTTCCAACATCAAATAGCAATGCAGGATTAATAGCTGCAACTATAAAAGACGAATTTGAATATCTGTTCAAGGATGATACAGGTTTTTAGAAACTCTGTAAATTTGCAACATACTTCCTACTTCTTTCATAATGGTTGGATCTGGGTTTCAGATCAAATGCAAATGCCATCTGTAAAATGACAGAGTGGAAGATCTGCATCCTGCCTTTTAGACTAGCAAGAATGGTTCCTTTTGTCTTTGTCCTAACTCAGTTACTTTTTTCATACATCTGCATTATCTGTTGCAACCATAACTGCCCTGGGAACACAAGGGATTGATGTACACAGTAGCAAGAGTTTCATTCTAGTCCTATGCCACTCTTTCAGTAGCACATCCTCAGGTGCATGCTGGAGTCTAAGTGAAATGCAAGAGGTAAATACTGCCACTCTTGGCTTTTTGAAAAAATTTTTGATAGCAAAATCAAGCATGTAAATAAAGCTGCTGAGTTTGTTATTGTATATTGCAGTAATTGATGTTTTCAGTGTTGGAATTTCCCCTTTTCTTTTTCAGTGCGTCTTATGTTGACAGCAGTAGCTGGAATTACTGGAGGGCTTTTCGTGGTCGCAAGTTGGTGGAGATTTGGCTCTGTCCTACTCTGTATGTTTATTATTGGACTTGTGCTGGGATTTCTCTTTTCATCAACAGTCTTCTTTACTCCACTAGGTATGCATTGAAATAGTCTGCTGCAAAGTGCTGGCTATTGAGTGATGTGTCCCTGCTGTATTACAGGGACACTGCAAGGCTCCAAGGTGAATGCCACTATCTGGTTTATCTTGGTATTATATCTAACTTGCCCTTTCCAGTGTTGGGAGGAATAGAGATGTAACTGAAGCCTTCTTTCAGGTGTGCTGTAATTAAAACTACTTGGGGAATCTGCACTGGTGGGAAAAGGAAACTGCTTATTCTGCAGAGAACTTGGTGAGGCTCTTCCTACCTAAGCCGCATGTCATCTCGGCAGTCTGTGACACCAGCTCCACTTTAGGCACACACTTGTGGTCTATCTTGTTCTCTATCCAGAACAAGTTACAGTAGAAAATCTCCAGTCTAATTTGGAGGCTTCAGGCATAAAGGCATCGTGGATTAAGAAGAGCTCTTGCTGCTACCTTTTACCATACTACAACGCAAGGCTCTGGGAGCACTGCGCTGTAAGGGTCAAACTTGTATTTGCAGCTGGGTTGACGTCATCAGGGTCTTTAGAATGACTTTGAGAGAAACAATAGAAAAATCACTTAAAAGCAAGCA
Organism: Phaethon lepturus; assembly: GCF_000687285.1. NCBI lineage: Eukaryota > Metazoa > Chordata > Aves > Phaethontiformes > Phaethontidae > Phaethon > Phaethon lepturus. Next base: position 21,880 of record NW_010546048.1, on the reverse strand, counting down.
AGGCTGCTGAGCTGGAATCCTTCTAGGATATCAGAGCATCAGCCACACTGCTTTCTCTGTTGTAATTTTAAACTCTTGTACTTCAGATCCTTTGGTGGGACAGTTTTTATCCAGTAATTTGTGTTTGACTGGAGCCACAATCATGTGATAATCCATGCAGTCCCTGGTTGCTCTTCATTAGAGTAACATAGTGACTCAGCTGGGGATCAGCTTGTCCCCTCTGTTTAATGGACAGGCTTTAGAAAGGAGGATGGGGAGAAAAGTAGTGTTTGAGTGACTTAACTCTTCCTAAAGCCAGAAGAGTTTGTTGCCTTGTGTTGTTGTGATGGCTGCACATGCACCATACTCGAGTCAAACTTATATATGCATATTTATAGATTATAAACCTATACAGGCAATAAAATGGCTTCTTATTGGGCAGAAGTACTCTGGTACTTACCATTCTTACTAGATGAGTAACATATACTTCACCAAAAATCTTTTTTTGTGGACAAGATCTGCTGTCCCAACTTAGAGTACAGGACCTATACTCAACTGTGACAGTCTCTTTCTGTTCTTGTTTGAATAACTGTCGTACAATGCATCTTTGCATGTACTTTTCCACGCTGTACTCCAGATATTTCTGAATGTACGGAATTTTTTTGGGGGAAAAAAACTCATCCTCAACCACTTGCAAAATAAAAAAGGAAATGTTTTGCTAACTGGTAAATTATGTGTGGAATATGGTATCTTTGCAGGAGACTACAGGGTCTTCCGTGATGATGTTGTGTTCTGGGTGACCTTTTCTTCTGTAGCCTTGATGATTCCAGTGCTTTTTGTTGGCTGTCCAAGAATTGTAAGTAACATGTGCTGTCACCTTGGGAGGAGGGAGGAAGGGATGTCAGACTTATTAATGCAAAATGTGGTCCTGTGGGATATGTGTAGAAGACATAACACAGCTTCGTGAAGCTCAGCACAAGGCCAGCTCTTAAGGAACAGTTCCTGTTCAGCCCTACTTGGGCTACTTGGTCCATAAGCAAAGGAATGACTTTTTGCAACGTTGCACACAGCATCCACTAACACTTGCATTTAGTTGACTTCTGTTGTCTTAACGGGATGTCTGGATAACAGATGTGTACAGCTAATTTCTTGTAGAAGAACTGACACACAATACTGCCTTGAGGAGGTGGGAAATAGTGTTTCAGTCTTCTAAAGCTGTGTTTTTTCTCCCCTTCTAGCTGAACATACTGGCCTCTGGAATAGTAGGCTCTTATGCAGTGATCCTAGCTATTGCTTGTTATGTCTACACAAGCCTTGCCTACATCACATTAGACCTACTCAGAAGGGTCCTCAATGATTACTTCAGCAGAGCTTACACCAATGTCCCTTTTCAAACAAATGGTGAGTACTGCTCTTAATTTTTTTTTTAAAGAAAAACCACTGCCTCTTTGGTTCCATTGTAAACAGTGAGTGTTGAGGGTAGGAAGGGATGAAAGGAGAACACAGTAAGTACAGTGTGAGATTTAATACCGAGATGATAAATTCTAGTCCCCCAAAAGAAATACTGAGTAGACTCAAAGGCACTAACCTTCCAGCAGGTGTTATGTGATCGAGGCCCTTGTGAAAGGTGCTTCTCAGGCTTGGACTACCACCTTGCTGATGACTTTGCAGAGTGGGCAGTCAAAAGGCCTAATACAGTGACTGAACAGACTCATCTGAACTCCATGTGTGTTCTTGCCTCTGCATGGAATTACTCTAGGCATGTGAGGATGCAGAGACAATACTTCGTTCCTTTCTGTCGCTAAACTTGTTCGATGTTTGTGCTTGGGAAAGGAAGGAAGGTTCTGCTTTGATACAGGAATCTGTTTTCTCTTTTTCAGACTTCATTATCCTGTCAGTATGGACAATGCTGGCCCTCAGCGGAGTAACTGTGCAGCTTCGCCGAGAGAGAAGCAAAGTGCCCTTCCCGCCACACCCCTATCTCACCTGGAAGCGGGAAAGGGAGCGCAGAAGCACCAATGTCTTAGACCCTAGCCACCATATCCCTCCCCTTAGAGAGAGGATTCATAACAAGCTACTGCATATCAAAGAGTTTTTTCAGAAAGAGCAGCCAGCTGGTGAGAGAACTCCATTGCTTCTGTAACCTGCTAAATAACTGGTGGGAACAGAAAGAAAGAATCTAGGAACGGTGAGATGAGTGATCGCCAGCAAACCAGCCACTGGTGCAGGATTTGCCACTGCCAACTTGTCCTGTTTAATAAGAGGATCATATTTGCCCAACCTGGAAGAAAAGTTATCTATCTGGTACATCTATGCTGTTTTGACTCTTTCCTCAATGGCCCCCTCAGCCTGCTGTAACATGCCTATGTCTAGCTGCAGAATCTTGTACTAATGGTCAAGTACAGGTATTTATCTTGTGGCGATCTAGTTTGATGTTTAGGTATGTGAAGTATAAAACAGCCCTTAGAAAGCAACCTGTACAATGCTGGTTCTTCCCTCTCAGTGTGGAGACCACTGCTGAAATACTGCCTGACTTGCTCCTGAAGGTGAGTAGTCTGTCAAACTGCGAGGGATGAGAGATAAGGACTGTATGCAGGAGGATGTCTTCTAGCAGGAACTGAAGTATCACCTTCAAATATAGGTACGAAAATGTGTGGCTGCAGACTCAGTTGTTTCCATGAAGTATTACTAAACCTTGCAAGCTTAACTAAGTGACTTGAATTTAAACTGCACTGAATTAACTGTTGTAAGTGTGCACACTGGTGCTCAGGAAGCAGACCTGATCCAATATAAGAAGACTTTATCCCTTGCTTTTGGATGGTTCTGTAGCAAGCTGGTCATCTGGTCTCTGTGCAGAGATGACTGCTAAGAGAACACAAGAGGTTTGCCTCCTTGTTTGCTTTCTGAACAGCCTGTGACTTGTTTCTGCTCTGGTATAATACCTTTTTTGATGGTGCTGTCATAAAAGAAAAAACTAAATAAGCTCTTTGTAGCCAATGGCATTTTCTTCCTGGAATTGGTTGAAACACTAACTATTTTTATGTAATCAATATATCTTTTAATTTTGCCTTTAAGGGGTGAAAACAGCCTCCAGTTAGTAAAACACTGACCAGGATCCTTGTTGACTGAATGTGTTCCTTGCCAATTTGGATTGCATCTGCCCAAAGCAGAATGCAGTATAAAAACAGATAAGGAACCACTTTTGTGTTCAGTGGAGGATTGCAATCGCTGGCAGTTTATCGGCAAATTGTCAAAAAATCGGTGGCTTTATTCACTTCCTTAAAACCGAAACAAACGTCCATTTTCAAAATGCAAACTGGAGCATTGTGGTTTTGGTTCACATAAATGCACAAGCAGTCCTGAGACTGTCCTTGGTTTTACCTGCCCTTGCCCCCAGTGCCCAGTCTTTGTGTTCAATGTTTATGTGGCGATCTGTCATGCATTAAATGATGGTTGAAGTCTTGCATCCTGTATCTTGATACGGGTTATGATGGCTCTTCCATATTCTTCTCGCTATCTTTGTACCTTTAGTGTGGGCAGCAAAGTGTGTAGTCCTTCCTGTCTGAAAGTGAATGTCCGTTCTGTTACCGGAACGGAACCACCATGAGTGAATACCCTAGTGGTGGAAACTACTTTAAATTCTTGGTAGTAAGTATGCAAGAAACAATTCTCTGTATAGGAGACTGGCAAAAGAACTTTATCTGGGAACTTAGTTGAAAGCTAATTCTGGCAATAGAAAGGAATTAATGACTTTAAAATGACACTACTTACTGGCCATTTTTCCTTTAAGGAGTAAAAGCTTAATGACATAATATCTGAGGTGACTGAGCTTATCGTGATGGTTAGAAAGACAAATCCCATGATTGCTTGGAGCTGGAACATCTGCCTTAAACAGCAGAACAAGGCTGAAATACTGCAATTTCTGTCTTGCTTCACTGCACTGTTGTGTGGCACAAGGGGGTAGACGAGGAGCTCTT
>NW_010546048.1:0-17893 GCF_000687285.1 Phaethon lepturus | reverse complement strand
CCCTTTCCCTGGCCTCTGGCAGACTGATGCTCACTGACTGCTCTTACTGCACTGATACTGAGCATGTCTTTGCCGTATTTGATGGCAAGTAGCAAACACTTATTTGGTATACAAATGCTCTTAAATGTTTACCTTTGTTTTTTTTTATAACTGCTGTTATTAACATTGTGGAAGAAACAAGTTTGATGCTAATTTTCTATATCTTTTATAATAAAGATGTCTTTTGAAAGAATACTGGAACTCAAGGGGGTCTCTTTGAATTCAATGATGCTTTTACAACTTGGCTTCTACCTTTGGTATGATAGGGATAGTATGTTTTGAAAAATTCCTTAGCCTCTCAAGGGAGGAGGTGAGGGGGAGCTTAGCTGACCTGTTGTAAGGACTTGCTGTAGTTGCAGTGACATCTGGAGGCAGAGAGTGTTGGTTATGTTCTGTTTGAAACCAGTGAGGAAGTGCATGGTCTGAAGAGACGTTTTATAGCTTTGTCAGATGGGATTCTAGAGAGCAAAGGGATGGTTGTCATTGACTTCTTGACTGGAAACTATTCTGCAAGATCATGTAGGTAGTCTATGGCAGAACAAGGATTTGAACTTTCTGAGATCCTGACTTGGAGGTTTTGTCGCTCTTTAATACTGCTAAGACATGAGATGGGAATGTATTCCATATTCTGTAAGCCATAGTGGGTAATAGCAATGATAATCGGAATACACTAACTGGTCCACTGAGGTGTCGAAGGGGTAACTTTCAAGGCTTTTTTGTGTACCCCCTGAGGCAATTGCAAAAAGAAAACTGGATCCTACTCTGCTATGCCTCTGTTCTGACTGCAGACTCTCTCATTGGAAGCATTTACTGCCTTGCTGTGTTTAGGTGCACTGCCTTGCGGTTGTGCTAGGTTAAAATAATGCTGTGTGATGCTCCTGGGGAATCTAAATCTATTAAACTATCTTCTCGGTAGTGATTCCCCTGTAAAATCAACTGTTTTGAAGCCTCATGTAAGCTGAAGCTTTCTGGAGTATGATGATGATCTACATGCTGCTGCTGTAGAGAACTCTTCTGCCATGATGGCTCCAGTACACTTCTTTCACTGAGTCTTCTGCAGTCTTTGCTGCACTGTAATAACGCTGCAATGATCACATCATGGAATTTGCCTTAGCTGCTTGTAGAGCTTTCCTAGGTCTGCATGTGTTCCAGTCCTGCCTTGTATCTGCAGGAGAAACTGTCTTCCTCCTCTCCTCACTCTCACACCCATGCTAACTTCTAGCAGTTGAACAAGCTGTGGCACAAGTGGACTCAAGGACACTGATCTCTTCAAAGAAAGGATCTTCCTTTGTTCTTGTGTCTCCTTCCTCATCTTAAAAACACAAAGCCAGCCTGACTCCAGTGCTCTGTGAGTAAGGCAGGTTGTGTACCTGCTTCCCCAAATGTTCAGAAAGCATGAATGAAAATAGAAGCAAACCACTTTTCCCATAGGTCTACTTCGGAGGGGAGGAAGACAAACTCTCCCCTCACCTAAACTTTGCGTTTCGATTTGGGAGCAGGTTATGGGAAATTATAGAAGGGGCCCACAAAATAAATGTTCCTTCGTCATCTCTGATGTTACATATCCTATGCAAGTGGCTTTCCATACTGGGAGGAACAATGTGGTGTAGATTGTGGTGTGGTCTAACTGTCCTTGCTGCTAGTGCTTAGTTGGAAGCAAAAGGGTTAGTCCCTGTTCTTGGATCTTTTCAACTGGTTGGTAGAAGTGTTGCATACATCAGGTTTTAAAGCACTCAGAACCATTTGGGGGACCCAGCTGCTAGGTATTACATAAAACCTGTGATAGAGGCTTTGGAGAAAATGTTGTCTTTGCTTAACACTATTGCCATTTGTGGCTGCAAGCCTAGCTTTGGGAAACCTGAGCAGAATGCAAACTTTGTGGAGTGCCAATGTGAAACAAAAACTCAGTCCTGTGAAATACACTAACTGGCTGACATCTTTCTGGTACTGCTGTCAGAGAGAGACTTTAACATGCCCTAGCTCGTTCGCTGACTTGCTTTCAAGCAGTTTTGTGTTCTTGTGTCTGAGGCACCTGTGCATTGCCAAAGCTGTATGAAACTCCCAAGCAACTGGATACTGAAACAGAGGGTAAAGCAATACTTAGTTTAAAACTGCTCGAGGACCAAAATCCTGTTATTACATGGCACAGACATCAGTAGCTCTTCAGGAGGGTGCTCTTATTTTTAATTAGAGGCTAAGGACTGAACTTGGCTAAACGGGTAGGTTGTAGTGGTAAAACTGCTGATACTCCTAGCAGGGCCTAGTCATGAAGTTCAGGCAACTGCAGTGACCTCTGGTGGCATCGGGTTTGGGCAGGAGAGAAGATGTTTTACAGTTTCCTTGTTTGAGTGCTGTGTGTTGCAGAGGGAAGAACATGACCCTTTGTCTCTGCTCTGGTCTCTCCTACATCCAATGTGAGATCTGCTCCTCACTGCTGCTCTTGGGCAAGCTCCTGGTGAGCTCTGGTCATAACGAAAACATTCTCTTCCTCTGTCAGGTCTCCTTAAGTAGGCTCAAATGTATTTTTTTTTTTAACTCTTTCTTTAATTCCTCTTTAATGTTTAGAGGACTAGGTTAGCATGCTTCTGCTCCTAACCCTGAAGTGCAAGGGGTATGTTTTGGCTTATAGCATCTGGGCAGCAGGCTAGGTTAGGAATCCCCCAAACTCATTCTTCAGTGTTGCAGCTTTTGTAGCTATTGCTCATCCATGACATCTTCCTTCTTGCTTCCCTAACAAGTGCCAAATTACCATTATCCAAGCTTTGCTTTTCTTTGCAATAGCAGAAGAAATAAGTGAGGCTTAAAGGATTTCTTTGGTCCCTTCTGTATCTCTCTTACTCCGGCCTGGAACATGTGCAAAAACACCTCAGTGTTCCGGAAGGGCAAGTTTAGCAAGTTGTCCTCTGACATTACAGAGAATCTACTTTTCTGCTCTCTAAACAGCAACAGGGCTGGGTTGGGGATCTGTGTGGGAGAGCGTATGATTTTTCTACGACAATGATGAGACAGTTTTGGTTGCACACACAGTTAAATGGAATCCCTCTGAGACAGTGCCTGCTGTGATAGCTGTGCAGACAGCTGGCAGCTTTTGGACACTTATATCTGAATAGTGTTCCCACTCCATCCTTTTGCTTTTTCTCCTTTTTTTTTTTTTTGTCTCTGGCAGTGTATAGCTTGATGCTTCTTCCAGAATTTAAGTGTGACCAACATATGATGTTGAGAAGGCTGATGAAGAATTTGTCCAGTGTTAAAGCTTACTCCTCTACCATGTTCCTTCACTTCCAGTTTAGGATTTCTTCTGCTCTCCTGTGTCGTCTTCCCACTGGCGCTGTATGCAACCTGTCCTACTGTGACTGGTTAGCCAATTTAACCACCTGTCAGCCACAGAAAGAACAAGTGTGTGTCTTACACTCAAATAGGAGATTTAGAAATTTTTTTTTAATTGGCAGAAATGATTTTAAAGCTTAATGTTTACTAACTAAAACTGAAAACTTCCTAAGCCAATGTAAATCTTATTTTGGTCATTTACAGAGATGTAATTCTGCATGAAAACAGTGCCATTACCGCTGTATTTTAACATAATCTTCTAATCCAATAAGCTTTTAGTTATACAAAGCAGCCTACTTTAGTTTCAAGCTGCTCTTCAGTTTCACCTCAGTTGAATAGCTGCTACATTTGTTTATGACTTAGCTTGACATTTATTACCTGTCTTTAAATACAGAACTTAAGATACTGAAAAAAGTTTCTGAGAAATCAGGAGGAAGCAGAGGAAAAGGTTACATTGTCAGCATATGACTGTAATCCACTGACCTTCTCACTTACATGTCAGAGAAATGAACCCAGACCTCGAACCAAGTCAAAGTGCTATTTTTTTTTATTTTCAAGGAGAAAACCGCAACTGTCACATCCTCTCTGTACCAAAAAATGTTTTGATCAGAAAAAAAATCAAAGCCCAGGGTCCTGCTTTTTGTTTCTCCTTACTGCTCCTATTTAGTAAACAGTTCCAGCAGTTTATTTGAAAGATGACTAATGAGTATTAGTTTTCCAAGAGAAAATGAAGATTTTACATAGCAAAAGGGGAAAAAAAAAAAAGCACTAGAACTTGGCCTGCCTGCCTTAAATTTTAAAAATAAGCTGAAGAAAGGGTGAAATGATGTCTTTTTTTTTTTGTTCTTACATGTTACTAACAAGGTTAAGTACCTTTAATCATGAAGACATCAATGTTTTCAATCAACTTTATTGATAAAATAAGTTTACTGTACAGTACACAATTCTAACCATAAATTCTTTTCAAGCCATCTGCATTACAAAAATAACAGGTATGCAATGAAAAATAGTCACCCCACACACTGTGAAGGTTCTTTAAAATCCTAAAGTGATCAGGTCAGGGGAGTGACAGGGGAGACATATCAAACGTGAAGACTAGGAGGAGATAAATTAAGTCACATTTTTTTTAATTTACAAAAATAAACACTAATCAAGCATTATTTCATAATAGAGCAACCTTGAACTGCCACAGACTAACCACCGTTCTCTGCTGTACAACTCCAGAGACTGTATTTGAAAGACAAACCAGAAAGTCAGCCATGAAGCTGCATTCAGCATTAAATGGATATAAATGCCTCTGATACCAGTCAACGGCTCAAAAGATACTTCTAAAAAGAATAACTTAATCAACAGAACCCAACATTTCTCATAAGTTTGCAACAACAAAACACAGTCCATTAAGAAAAGATGTTGCTTCTGACAAGTCACCAGCTTGCAAGCTACAGTAGAAATGCAAAAATCAAAATTATAGAAGCATTGGCAAAGTTCTAAAGATAATAGTAATAGCACACAAGTAGATTGTGTGCTTGAGCTAAAATGTTCCCAAAAAACCTCCCCCCAGCTTTTAGCAGGTTTGGAAATGGTTGAAAGTTTGGTTTTGTTTTTTTTTCCATGCACATGAATGTCTTCAATATATTCTTAAGCCTAGAAACAAGCCAAGATGCTCTGGAAAGAGAAGTAGCACAGTTTCTCCATTTATAAAAATTGCTGTGAAAATTTGGAGAGCTTGATTTTATCTGCCCTTTCTGAGCTCTTCACCTGTGTTTCCTGGTATACGTATTAGTTAATTGAAAAGTAGCATTTATTGTCTCTGCTAAACACTCCTCTTTCCCGCTATGTCCCTTGTTTCTCTTAAAACCACTACAGGAAGGAGGGCAGCAACTGACAGCAACAGAACAAAAATCTTGAGCTCCCTATAAATTGGTTCATGGGGAATGGAAAGTTTACCCTCAGACCTATGGTGCATTCACCTTGAGCCCAGGGAAGCTGTACTGAGTCAAAGGAAGTTGTAGTTAAAACTGCCACACTTAGAAGTGCTTAATGCTTAAGTCTTTCTGCGTTGTAATTGAAAATCAAATTTGATTAAGTAATAGTTGATATCAGAACAGTTCAACTCATTTTGCCAGATGAGTTAGTAAGCAGCCAAAAAAACTGTGGCTGGCATTTGTAGATCTACAGTTTTCTGTGGCTGACAGCTTTCACTCTGCTGCTTTGAGTATGCATTCCAAGTAAGGAATACATTAACATGCTGGACAAAATGCGATGATACGCATCAGTACTAGGAATGTTCTTGCTAGCTTGACTCAAGGTAGTCTGACAAACGCCAAATATGAATTATTTTGGCACCTCTTTACTACAAGCCTGCCTTGTGCTGCACTTCTATCATATCTGCATACCACATAAGTTGCACTTTGATCTTCACTTCTGCAAGTATTTCAGGATTAAAAGCCAGCAGTCTATTTGTCAGAATAGCATATTGAAACTTTTCCTAGGGCAAACATACCTGAAACTTACCTAAAAACCTTCTTGATGACTAGTATTTATGAAAGAAAAATTAAGACTATTGATTGCAGGCTGCCAACTTTGCCATAGAGCTTCTCCCTCCTTCCCCCAGGCACTTCGCTGCCGCTGTTCAGGTGCTTTCAAATTGCCGTTTCCCAGTGAGGAAGTTTGGGCAGGCAATCGGAGAAGAAACAGATGGGACTAATGTGGCTGCTTGCCTACAAAGAACTGAGCCTGGTTTTCTCTCATAAAAGTAAAAGCTAAGTCAGAATTATACTATGCTACCTGTGTTCCAGAAAACAATAAAGTGGAAGAAGCTCTTTTAATGTTTTGAAAATACAATTAAGTTAGTCAATTTAAAAAAAAAAGTATTGAACAACTGCAAAAGCATAACTTATGTTTAAACAATTGGCCTTATATTTGAACAGGATACCCCATGGCTAAATAACAGAAATCCTTTAAGTTTTATGCTGCCTATGTACCCTCTCCATTAAACAGGTTTGTTGCAAAATGAGAATTTATTAAAAACTTAATAAAAGGAAAAAACATAATGTGGATCATGCACAAAGCATATTCACGAGTTACTACTTTTTAGCCAGAGATCAGACTTTACATCTTACTTTTATTATATAAGAGGAGCACTGAAACTTTGTGTGAGCAATAATTATGTAAATTATGTGAGATCTTGTCTTTTATCTGCAAAATGACTTCATATAAAAATAATTCCCAATTCAGTAAGTGCATGAATCCATTTCCTCCTGAAGTTAGACCTATGGCAATTAATCTGTCTCTAAGGTTTTCGTACAAGACCGATTTTCATCTATTTTACACAGTATAAAAGCCACTAAACTGGAGTTTAAGATGCATTAGCTTGCTGGTGCCCTATTCAGTAACAAGTGCTTGACAAGTGACCCCTGATACTCTGTTTGGAAGGTGTGCAATTGAAGCTTGTTGACTTCCAGAGTCCTTAGCTTTTCCTCAGGCTCAAATCACTGCTTGTTACTAATCCTGACAGAGACGTACTCTCGGATGCATCTTCTTTCTTCAGGTTCAGGAATGATTCTCTAGTTATTTGAAGAATTTCTCTTAAGCCTTTGTTTTCTTGCTATAACCAGAGAAAGAAAAGGCATTTAATAGAACTCCAGAAAGAAGTCAAGAGAACTACACTAATAAGCTCCCCTTCCTTCTACTCCAAACATACATATAAGGATTAAAATACTGATTTGCAATCAGGTAGTGCTATGTTATCTTTTAAAACTAAGAACATCAGGTTTCTGACCCTCTTGTTCTCTTGAATGGGCATTAAAGCATCAAAAAAAAAAAAAAGCTCAAAACACGAAGGAGGTAAGAAGACGGTAATTAAGTTCAAATGTTGTATTAAAAAAAAATCTCCTGTTCTTTCCATACACCCTGTTCCATGATGAATTGCTTTGCTAGCACTTAATTAAAGAGCAATAGTGTTCACCCTCCAATGACAAGCAACTGAGACCCCCTTCAAGCACAAAATTATTATTAAAAAAATAAGAATACTTAAAAGCCAAAGGTCTGGGTATTATTACTTGCATCCTAGTGTCTTACTCATTAGGATGAATTTTTCTTATTTTCTAGCCTTTTTGTTACACAGACTTAAAAAAAGAGAAAGTTTAAGCCAGCATATAAATAGAAATCACTGGTTTCTGGTGATGAAGTATCACCTATGCAAAACTTGACAGTAAGCTACAGTGACCTGCGGTCTGCCTAACAAGGAAAGTGTAACAAAATGGCAGTGTGAGCAACTGGTACAGTAACTCAGTATAAGTAATTGTGGTAACATTTACACCCTTGCTATTTGTGCCACTCCTGTTTTGGTTCCATACTTACCTCAAGCTGAGTGATACGTTCCTGCTCTTTACAGCCATGCTTTTCATCAATTTCAATGGCTTTTCTCATTACTGCTGCCATTTCCGTAATTTGGTCCACATGCACTTGCAGCTCCTGAGACATAAACATAATGTCAGCTCTAGTAATACATTTTCTATATTATTAAGAATAAGCAAAGCATTAAATGTGCATTTTGACCACTGTGCCACTTAATAAAAACAGAAACACAGGCCTAAATTTGAGAAAACAAGTTCTCTATAACTTTAGAGCATGAGCAGCCACTGTGGTCCTGTGTATTTAAATAAATCTGGTTTGCCACACAGTGATCCTTTTTATTAGCATTTTATACCCGGTTAAATGTCTGTGTCTCCCATGGTTTCCACATCTTCCAAATGGCTACAAGTTAGCCATATGCTTGCTCTGACAAGGCCTTCCTGTGTTGGAGGAATTATGTGTATCATGTTGGATATGCAGAAAGACTAAACTCATCTAAGAACAGCACAGTACATGATATTCCGTCTGCTTGTTTGAAACTTGATCTCAAGTCCAGTACAGCCAATACCAGTCCATGGGTAAGCATTTCTCTCTTAAAAAGACCAGGTGAAGTGGCCATCCTTACTATGGCATATATTAGGAAATTCAGATCTGCCCTTTGCTCTTTTTTAGCCACTTTCACTTGAATCCGCTTCCAATTCCAGCTTATCTGGGATCTGGACTTCAGAGGTCCTTGTCCTTGCTAATTGTAAGAAAAACTTCTGTGTCCTGACTGACCTCTTTGTGTCCATTAATGCTAGTCGTGTACTTTCCTATTATAACTAGCTAACTACTGCATCTCACTGAAATGTTCAAGAAGGAGGGAAAAAAGAGCAGTAGTTTGGTTTGCTCTTGCCCTGTTCCACTACCAGGAGTGGGCTGATAGGAGCCATTAACAGTTAACAGCCTTTGCAAGGAAGCTAGGTTTTAGATAATCTTCACTCTGCACAGAATTGATCTCTTACCTGGACCTGGCTGGTTCAGGTGACAGTTTATTTTCTTGCTGGCCATCCTAGCAGCAGGAAATGCTTAAAAGGTCACTACTACTTTTCCCCTGCAGATCTAGAGAAAGAGCCTATGCCTCTTTGGTATTCACTGCTGTTCAGTTAAGCCAAGTATTTTAATGGTATTTCCAGAAGCTTTTATCTTTCATTGTCTTTTCCTCAACTTGTCTTTTATTCCAACTCTACTATCATGTCAGCCCATTCACATCCGACCTGACCTTTGGCTCAAAATTCACAACAGTTACTAACTAATATCGGGATAAGCAGAACAGCAGGACTGAAATGAAGAACAGTATAGACTAAAATTAAATCCCAGCTTTAAATTGTGAGTTTGACTGGAGGTCCATAGATCTAGCAGATGATCATCTTGCCTTTAAACTACCAGAAATGATTGAAGTACCATAAAGAACTGCTTCACTTGGAATCATAAACCTTACCTGACGAAAACAAATATACTTTACTAAAATCAACATCTGCCCTTCCCATCCTTTCCTCTCTGCCATTCCAATTGCCAAAGCTATGGTTTAGCTGTTTACTCATTAAATGCCCAACTCATGGCATGGGGCGGCAGCGGGAGAGAAGGAACTTGCTGTAAATCTTTATTTTCTTCTCAGTTTCCAGTGAAGGTGATTACATGAAATATTTTTCCAATGAAAGGAAGCTGTGATCAGTGGTAACAATGATTTGGCAAGGATGTAACCTTGAGAAGGACCAGGAAGGAGTTAGTGGTTTTTAGCTATACTGCTGTCCTCCCTACTTCCTGTTCTGCCTGCTTACGTGGCCTCTTGATCAATACGCTTTAGGGCCTGTTCCAAGGTTGCTGATGTTAGATCGGATGCTAACGCAAACTGTAAGGTTCTACTCTGGAAGACAGCTGTGTAAAACTTAGATGCTGTAACATCAAACAATGCAATGAAAGTGTTTCTTTACAAAGATAGCCTCAAACATCTACGAACACTTTTTGTATCTCTCACCTTTTTATTCGCATGCATTGTTTCTTTTCTTTGAAGTAAAAAAAAAAACCCACATGCGTTTTTAGGCCTTGTTTCAGTTGAGAAAATTCAAACAGCACACTTGGATCAGGGTAATTACTACCAACACTCACTTTTCTCTTGCATACAACACTGCTAAAAGAAGTTGTTTTTCTATTTAAAGGAGGTGCTTCTTGATCTGCAGAAATCAATGATTTTGTAATAATCTTTTGTAAACAAGCATTCAAGTTAATAGTTGCCACTTGAGAGAACAGCAATTACTGGTAACAGTGAGAGATTAATTCCTTAGGTATGATGGATTTTTTAGTTAACAGGAGAGAGGCATTTAAAGACTGCTTCAAGATTGTTCAGTCTTACTGAATGGAAGGCTGATCAGAAGAATAAATAATGAAATTCCAGACATTCTAAGTGCTAAGTGTCACAGTAAGGGTGATAAATCCTCTTCATGAGGCATTCTTGTGGGATCAGATTTAACCAAAATGTTGAAGCCTAAATCTCCTGTTTAAATAATATTGTTCTATTTTTTTTTTTTTTTTTTACCCGAACACAGAAGTGTTCCTAACTGAAATTTGACAGTCCATTTCAGCACAGACAGAATTTTACCCTCTTGTCTTGGTACTCCTGAGGCTGGAAATATGTTATGCTATATGCTAAGGTAACTTCTTTTGAAAAGGGTATATACTTATCATTTTTTAGGAGATTATGTTAAAGATATAGTTCTAATCCAGTAAATTGTTTCACACCAATCTAAATCATCCTGCTTATTTCAATGGCACTAATTACATACCCGTGATTTTCTGAGGAGATAAGAAAACATCAAATTCTTAAACTTTGTTTTCTCAGTATGCAGACCCTAAGTCTGCTTTGCAGACTTAGTATGTTGAGGTCAAAGATTATCAAACACTTAGAACTAATGTTTGTCTACACAGTTACACTGCTCTGAGATGATTACGTTTCATTTAAAATGTAATACAATACTTTATTAGAAAGCTCCTGTTTAGACCTGTTAGTGACCTAGAATAATGAATTTTCCTGAAAATACATTTTAAAAGTCTAAACTACATATTAATGCTATAAAAAACATATATTAACCTTATATGAAGCTGCTCAATACTCGTATGTACCTCCCTCATGATGGTTTACAAAAACGTTGCTTGACAGCCCTTTGCTTTTCTAGTTTACAAAAGCCATAATATGGAGCACACCTAACACCCACAACTTGCACCACTCTTCAAGCACCTCAGGCTGCCCCGGATTCTACTTAGCAATCCTTGTCAGTACCAAAACAAGAACCAAGGGTTGAAGCAGGAGAGGGGAGAAGTGTGTGCTCAGTTATTCAATATTCAAAAGAGCTTTTAAAAAATGTATTTTTAGTTTACAGTATTTAGGGGAAAAAATCTATTTGAATATTGAATTTGGAAAACTTACTCCTCCTACTCTCCCCAGTAAGCACAGGTTTACTCATTATTTGTTGGAGTCACAAGTGTAAGTTAAAGCCAGTTCTAATGTTTGAATGTTACTGAGATCTACGGGCATCTGAAAGTATAACAGGGCAGCTGCCTTAAAAAACCTAGGCAAAACAAAACTAATTTAAGTAGATGAAGTAATGAAATATTACTTGATAAAAGCTTAAATAAATCAGAAGGCAGTAAGGCTGACTTACTAGACTGATCAAGTTTCCTGCTCATGTTTCATGGACTGGATTATAAAAAAATAGGACTTGTTAGTACAATGATATAAAAAATGAGACCAAGTAAGCTTTGAACTGATCCGCTACAAACTAACTTAAGTGTTAACTAAAAAACAAAACCAAAAAAAAAAAAAAAAAAAAAAAAAGAAGTTATTACCTTGGAATGTTGCTCTTTTAACTTCATTATTATACTTGGATCATCCTTTTTACTCGCCATAAGCAACCTAAACATCTGTTCTCTGTACTTGCTCATTATGAGTTCCAAAGCAGACTGATGTTCTTCAAGAGATGTGCGTAGTTCTACCAACATAATTTTAAATTCAGTTAAAGTTTAACAGAGAAGAATCGAAACAAAATGCAAAAGTACTCGAGAAAACTGAAATAAGCCCTTAATTTAGTGTCCCCTCTCCTTGCACCATTAAAATCTACATAGGCTCTGCAAATGTCTTGTGGTGACTGCCCTGGAAAAATTCTTATTCAGTCAGAAACAGAAGGGGTCTTGTTAATATGACTTCATATTCAGTCCTGTTAGCTGATATCAGCCATCTTGAGTGTAGCTGAGGAACTTTACTTTAGTCACTGTAAGTGTACAAAAGCTGGAAAGAAGTTTACAGATCTGTTTTAATCTGCAGCTTGGTAAAATAAGAATTAAAAAATGTTTTGTGTTCAAAATTCACTAAGTCAAAGGAAAAATAATTCCTGAGATAAGACAAGATTCATGCAAATCGAGATCATTGACTGCTTTGCTGAATGTAACTGTTAGAATACCTAAGGTAGTCTAGGAGGAACAGTATATTCCCAGTGTACAGAATTCCAGAAGCAATTATACTACTGCACTTACACTACAACTTGTCCTGACTGCTCCTAAATTAGTTATTTTTAGCAGATACCTATATTACACAGAACCACACAGAATCATTAAGGTTGGAAAAGACCTTTAAGATCATCAAGGCCAACCATCACCCTAACACTACCACGCCCACTAAACCATGTCCTGAAATGCCACGTCTACATGTTTTTTGAACACTTCCAGTGATGGTGACTCCACCACCTCCCTGGGCAGCCCATGCCAATGCCTGACCACTCTCTCAATAAAGACATTTTTCCTAACATCTAGTCTAAACCTCTCCTGGCACAACTTGAGGCTATTTCCTCTTGTTCTGTTGCTAGTTACTTGGGAGAAGAGACCAACACCCACCTTGCCACAACCCCCTTTTCAGGTAGTTGTAGAGAGTGCTAAGGTCTCCCCTCAGCCTCCTCTTCTCCAGATTGAACAACCTGTTCCCTCAGCCGCTCCTCATAAGACACGTTCTCCAGACCCCTCACCAGCTTTGTTGCCCTTCTTTGGGCACACTCCGGCAACTCAATGTCCTTCTTGTAGTGAGGGGCCCAAAACTGAACACAGTATTCGAGGTGCAAAAGTGTAACAAGATATTGCAGAAGTAAGTTATATTTATCTCCTCACTTGTGCTGAACATTAGATAAGGACTAAAAAAGTAATTTTCCACAACTCTTTCTGTTAATCATAGTCCCAGTGGTTGGCCATTAGGATTCTTTACTAGACTGCATTATGATCAGTTAAACTGACAAATTGAGATTAGAAGAAAAAATTTCTTCTACAACAATTTTTTGAGACTCGATGAATGGTGAAAGTCTCACTAATTCCAGTGGAGCAGGCTGGAACTTGTAAAGGATAGAATATTCACGTTTTACCTTTATTTTCCTGTTGCAATTCCCTAATCTGTCTGTTTTCCTGTTGGATACCCATCACTAACGTAGACCGAGGACGATGTCTTGCTACTTCATTGAGCTCTTGAATTTCTTCTTGGTACTAGTTATAAAAAAAAAAAAAAAAACAACAAAAAACCAGAAGACCACCACAACATATGAGTAACCGAAGGCAAGCATTACTCAGCAAGTCACAAAGGACCAGTTCTAATGTCAGTCAAAGTCTGTAACCAGCAAGATAATGCTTGTTTTTAAATAATACCAACCAAACAAAAACAATTCTGAAGGTGTTGCTGACGTACTGCCCTTTAGAGACACGAAAGTATCCCCTTTGTTTTTAAACAAGTTTCATACCTCAGATGTGTGTAGAGGGCATTTTTTAACCTTCAATTAATGCAGGTCAAATTCACCATCAAGTAATTTAAAACTGATATACATACGGTAAAGAAAAGCCATGAGGTGTTAACCTCTAGATATTTACTGTGGCTTCCCAATACCTTAAACCACAAGGCTGTATGGGTACAAGTCACATGGACCTGAATGAATGGATCTTGCCTCTCAACAAATGGGTAAATTTAATACTCTTGATTTGAACTTAAGAAGCCTCTGCATGACTAGTTTTACAGGGATGAAGCACATGCAGGGTTTTGTTATTTTACAGGCCCATTAACACGTCCTGTGTTCTACTAAAATGACAGGATGCACTCCCATATGGAAAGTCAGTAGACACCTTTTATGTTTTTCCAGAAGCTTTCTAGTAGAAGTCACGCTCAATCTAACAACATTCCTTGAACAGCTTAACATCAGAATGGAAATGATCACAACTAAGCCTAAAAGGCTGCTTTGAAACAAAAGGAGACTGCGAAAAGACAAAGTATTCTGAACAGAAGAAAGCGTGACAAGGCCTCTATATGATTATATGTGCAAATTTAAGTTAATAAAACAAGTAGCATTTCACAGAAGAGCAAAATACAAGACACCACACAATGGTATGTAAGATACCAACCCCACTTCTGTCAGTGTTCTTTGAACAAATGCTAGTTTTCAATATTTAAGCTAGAGTAAGAGACAACTTCTTCACAGGATCAAACTAAATACACAAACCACCTATTTTTAGATAATAGTCACACCTATAATGAAAATACTTAGTATGGTATTAAAGGATTAACCAAATAGCATACTGATTCTACACTGTACAGTAGCACACAAAAATTATTTTAAATTATGTGTTTCCAAGTTGTTCTTTTAATGGAGTAAACAAAGTTGAAAATCAAACCTGTTTCATTGCTTCAACCCGCTTGTTAAGAGCTGTAGTCTGTTCAATAAGAGCTTCTGCTGCGTTGTCATGTTCCCTTAGCCGTTCCACCAGTGCTTTTGCATCTGCTAAGGCTTTTTCAATTGTGCAACTCATTTCTAAAGATTAGAAAATACATTATTTTCACAAGACCACCTGTTTGCTATAGGGAGAACTGCTATCTATGTGATAGATTTTTTTTTTTGTTTAGTTTGAAATAGCTGAATAAAACCTTTCCCTCAGAAACATCCAGACATTTTGTTGTCTTTTAGGAGTGGGGAAAATTTATATATCTATATATAAATATAGATATACATCTATATTTATATACCCTAAAGTCCGCCTTTCCTTTTCCTCCTTTTTATTTCCTGTTGAGACCATATATCAGAGCAAGGAAATGAAAGTAAACTTTGTGTTGTGAAGAGAGTATCAATATACTCAGTGCAAAAAGAGGACTGTTGAACATATGGAAACTGAGCAGTGCATGTCCTTCTGTAAGTAGCAGAGGAAAAAAGAAACAGTAATTATTTCATTTTTCAGTAAGACCTTTTTTTTTTAATGTGCCCTCCTACCAGTCAAATATACTTCAAGATATTTGAGAAGTATAAATCCAGCACAAAAGCGAATGCCAAAGGACTACAGTGGGCTGGAAGATTTTAATGAATTAAATGAGCAGAGAAGAAACAGCTCAAACCGACAGAGTAGAGAAAATAACCCAGGGAAAATTCAGAAAACTAAAGGCTTGTGTTTCCTTCATGTTTATAAATGAACGCAAACATCACTGTATGGAATGAAACTGTAAAATTTTCAACATGATAGAGAAAGACAGCAACTTAGCTAAGAACCAACTACATAGTTAAAATACCAGCCTTTTAATTGCCGTAGTTGTTAGCAGAAATTACCTATTGCTAGAACTGCTGAACTTGCAAAATGCTTGTACATACCAGCATTTCCAAAACACTGGCCTTTACATTGAATTTTTTCATACTCATTCTTAATGGATTAAGTTTCAAGACTGAGATTTTCAGCCTAGATTTTTATTTCCTTTTAAGAAACCTTGCACTTTTTCTGCCAAAAAGGAAATCTACTTGAACACCTTGAACAGTTCTTCAGCAATGAGACAGCAACTACAGAGGCCTATTAGAGTTATAAGCCTTATTAATATAAGACTTGATACTTGTTTCAGGAAACTTTTTAAGGTACTGAAATATCAACTAAATCCATTTCTTAGCCAGGCTGTTTGCTAAAGGAGAAATTTTTATAAGCATAAAAAGTCAGTAAGCCCTTCCTGAACTACAGGAAAAAAAATTGCTCCAAGTAGATTTTTCTAGCTATCTTAGGCACCTTGACAAATCATAGCCTGGGATCTTTAAGCCAAGCTTAAAGAAATCCTCACATTTTCCCCAACTGACCTTTCCCCGCTGTCCCAGGTAAGTAGCAGAAGTAAGGATATTTCAAACACCAGAAGTTCCACCATTTCCCTCAAAAGACTCACAAACATAGCAGGGATATCCTGACCTTGTGCACTAAGGTGGGGGAAAACTAAGCAAGACAGAAGCAGTTTAGAACGTTCCCTCTGAAGAGCTCTCATGTACCCCAAGAGTATCCTGCAAGGTCTAACGTTTTAAAATTTGGTAATTTCATTAGCTGCTCCCTCTGCTCTGCAGAACACATGTAATATAACAGCATTTAGCTTACTTTTTCTATGTTGAAGGGTCTTTTAGGTACCCTACCACCACAGAAAGGTTGAGCCTTGTTTACTGATAAAGGAGCTTCAGAAAGTGAGTTCTGTGTATGTGCAGAGGACAACTGTTTTAACCTGTGTTTTCTGTGATTCATGTGTTATAGAAAGCATTGTTGTTTTGGCAGGTACAAGCCTCCTATAGACATTCCTAATGTTAATTCCCTCCTCTTTATCAACTAGAGTTTTCATTTTAACTCCCATATTATGTATATATGTATTGGATGTATCAAGTCAAGTTCTCCAGCAGACTGGTTTGTCAGTTAATTTATTCACTCTGGTTTAGCAGTTTGAGCTCTTTTTAAAGTTATGTAGAAAGGAATTATACTGCATTGTTTTTAAGGATCAGCTTTTCCTGCTCCTCATTTCTCCTTCCAACTCTGGTCTCACGTTCTTACTGGACTACAAAATAAAAATCACAGACAAAAGATGATCTTCCACACTAGCTGGCTAAATTGTTACAGAAATTGATTTAATTAGATCCATATTTAAGGAGAATTTGAAGAGCAGTCTTTAACTCAATTCATGGGTTGTGAATTCTCTAGCCAGTATAAACAAAGCCTCTCAGGCCTCTCCGTGAGCTTGGAATACATTTGGCATTCAGACTACAATGCAGTTAACACCTCTGATAATTTGTATGCATCAATGTAATTTTTTTTAACACAGTACGTATTCATCTTCCCATGCACTTTCTCATTTTGACCCAACCCAACCACACCAGAAAAAAAGAAAGTCGTTTGTAGCAAAGCCACTGGCATTCTTTTCCACAGGGAATGAGTTGGGGAAGACATGTGTGTGTGTTGCGTGGAATGTGGCCACACAAATTCAGCAGTGACTATCCACCCTCATAGCCCAGCAGCTGCAGCAGGCCAGAGGCCATCATCTCCTCTTTTTAGGCTGGATTTGCACCTCAAAAAGGAGAATCATTATTTGCATCACGATAATTCATCGTGGCTCCAAATCTTGACTAGGATTCCTTTGGGCAAGACACTGGCCCTAATCCTTGGAATTTAAAATTCTCTCTAGTTGTTCATCTGGCTGCCTATGAAAAACAAAACTTTTGTCTTATCCCAAAATATATCTAAATCTGTGAGTTAACCTGGACATTTGGGTGAAAAAAACCCCAACCAATTAATAAAATAGAATTAATTTAAATAAATCCTTATTGTATATTAATTTTTTCAATGAGCATGAGGACTATAGTAGGTAAACGTCATGATTCCTGAACTCTACCCTACAAGAGATGCCCAGTGGCAAATGTATTTGTTAGTCTGCAATCTGCCCAAAAGGGTGAACAGGCAGCAAGAGCAACAACTCCAACAACATAGCAATACTGCTACTACATATTCATTTCCCGTCACTTCCTGCTATTTACTAATTGCTTTCATTATCAAATTCGTCTGCCCTTAAAAATAAAACAAAACAAGACAACAGCAAAGAAGAAAGATTTTTGCACAACTATAGCCTTCCTCTAGTTTTCCGCCTCTTCTTTCTTTTATATCCTTACCGAAAGCTGCCTTTCCCCAATAGCTTAACGCTTCGGGGTTTTTTTTTCCCTCTCCACAGTGACCAGTTCTGCGACGCTGAACCACGCCGCAGTTTCTGAGAGTTTTTAGGCTGGGTGCGAACGCCCATGAGCTCTCTCGGCGTCCAAGGGGAGTCCCGCAGGCTGAGCAGGCGCCG
>NW_010546047.1:0-231 GCF_000687285.1 Phaethon lepturus | reverse complement strand
TGCCCCCGCCGCCGGCAGAGCCGGGGCTGAGCTGGTGGTGAAGGGACGGTATGAGAGCCTGGACCTGCGGCGGTTGGGATGGAGTAGGTGGGTGGTGGGGGAGCCGCTGGAGGAGGATGGGGTGGTCTGATGGAGGCGGCCGGGGGGGAAACTGAGGCGCGGCGGTGGGGACCCCCCTCCCCAGGTTGGAGATTGGTGTGGGCTGGTGTTGTGCCCTGCAGAAATAAAAAG
>NW_010546046.1:39588-40080 GCF_000687285.1 Phaethon lepturus | reverse complement strand
TTCTTTTTTTTTTTTTTTTTAATTTAAAATGTAATGCTGAGAGACAAAGAGGTAAATTGTCTGCCTCGGCGTTGATGGTACGTCAAAGATTGCAAAGCCCAGGCGCTCTCTTTCCTGCGAAGAGGATGATTTATAGAAAATTGCAGGCAGAACACATGCACATTCTGGCAGCCGTAAAGACAGTCCCTCCCTTTTCCTTAATGTTCTTTTATCAGCTTCTTAGGAGGTGTCCGCTTCATTTGTCTGCATGAAACCAGTAGTCTTAGTAGGAATCCCCAGTTCTGATGTTTTTTCCCCTTTTCCTTAAGAAGGATTCACTAAATCCAACAGTGCTCCTTCTGCCCAGATATTATCCTTCCTCCTATTTCTCACAGCACTTGTTTGGGGCGAGGAGGGGGGGAACGGAAAGACGGGAGAGGAGGAGGGAGAAGATCTTTCTCCTGTTTAGTGATTAACTTGCACGGCTCAAAGAAAGAGGAGATTTAATGGGAG
>NW_010546046.1:39190-39557 GCF_000687285.1 Phaethon lepturus | reverse complement strand
CCTGCCGGTGTGCTTTGTACTCACGGCAGTCTTGCGGATGGGAAGATCGGAGAGTGCATGGGTTTAATATTTGACTAGTACCTGGGCGACCGATTTTTGTTATTTTATTTTATTGCTATCGTTAGCATTTCTGCATTTGGTCTTCATCTGAGCTGGGAGAGTTCAGACAATGAAGTTCTAACATGCCTGACCTCTCCCAGAGCCAGTAAAATCTGGACTCTTTTAAGAAGATCATCGCAGCTTCACCACTCACATAAAACTTCCTCGGAGCAGGGGAGGGATCTCCCCCTTCACCCGAACCGGAGCTTTGTGGTTCTAGTCTCTCTTCCACCCATGCAAATTGCAGCGCTTGAGGGCTCGAGAAATC
>NW_010546046.1:36895-39086 GCF_000687285.1 Phaethon lepturus | reverse complement strand
ACACACACACACTCCAGTGCTAGACATAACCCTAGAAAGAATCTGACCCGGTGCTGTAGGAAGATTGGAGGGGGGGAGAGGGGGATGTCGAGCAAAAGAAATAGCTCAGCACAATGCTTAATAGAAACGACACTAAATAAAAATGCAGGCTACAGCCGCTTTGTCTTTGCTTGCTTGCCTTCATCACCAAGATACCTTTCTTTGTGAGCCTTGATCGTTAGTTTCCACGGTTTTAAATAATCTGTCACAAAGGAGCAGACAACTAGGTGTTGGAAGGCATAAAAGTTATTTTAACTAGAATTATTTATTTTATTTTGCAGCCAAAACCGTTTCACCAATGTAGGAAGTGATTTTGGTGCTCGGTAGTACAAGCTCTCTTTTCTCCTAAATGCTTGTGAGAAATAAAAAACCTGGAGATGACTGTCTTTATTTCCGGGAGTAGACTTCAAAATACGTGCCAGAAATGGACAATTCAAATCTCCTTTCTCCACATCAAATGCGAGCTGGAAGGGGGATTAAAAACCAACCACGTGGTAGATCTGGTTTTATACTTTGCAACCTCCAGCTCCATTTATGTTCTTTACCCTGCTCAGGGAAGATTAGCCTCTAGATGGATGTGTCTGAGGGATCACCTCAGGGGCAGATCTGCATGCAGAAACCGGTTTTTGCCATGGCTGGAAGAGAGCTATGACCTAGCAGAGCGCTCCATCCGAGCGGCTCCCCCAGCATCGCAGGAGCTGCTGAGCGCTCCTGCACAGGAAGCTTTGTGAAGGCAACAGCTTGGAAAGGGAAGCTCTTCAGATCTTTCCCCCTTCTTCTTCTCCTCCCTGGCCTGTGAGTGATTCAGTGTCCCAAACCTTAACTTTTTGTAACCACCTTCCTCCTCTTAATCTCCTTCATCTTCAACACCTCCTCCTCTATCACTACCATCTTCTCCTCCATCTGTCTGCCTCCTGGATCTCTCTTGTTTGCTTGCTTTTCCCCCTCCTCTTCCACCTCCCTCCCTCTCTTTCTTCTTGCCTTTTCCTCCTCTCTTTTCTTCTCTTTTCTTTCTCTTTTTCCTCCTCTTCCCCTACACGTTGTTGTTGTTGTTAGAAAGGATTCTTGCACCCCCTGGTGCTCTTGCGTTTTGTGTGGTAGGAGAGGAGATTGTCTTCTTTCTCTCTCTCCCTCTGGTTGCTCATTATTCAGAGAGAGACACAGAGGGTGAGTGAGAGAGAGAGAGAGAGACGGATATCTCAGGTCATCTGCAGCTGCAGCAAACCAGTGAAGGAGAGAGAGAGAGGGAGAGAGGGAGAGGGGGGGGAAAGCAGGGAAAGATGGCGATCCTCCATTGCTGAGACCTGGCAAGGAGCACATGAGACTCACAAAACAACTTCCACAACAATAACAAGAAGAAGAGCTAGGCAGAGAGGAAGAGGAGAGGAGGCAGCAGCAAGAGCAGCAGTGCCGGGACGCTCCTGTAAGTTCTTGCAATTAAAACCCATCTCCGGTTTGGCATTGGAGAGATCATCTCTCGTGTGTGTGTGTATAGATATGGGTTTTTTTTGTTTGGTCTTTTCTGTCTTTCTTTCCACCACCCTCCTCTGAAATCCATTCATTCGGTCAACGGAGGAAGGAGGAAGAAAGAAAGGAAGAAAAAAAAAAAAAGAGAAGAGACGGGAGCGAGAGCGGGGTGTTTTGTTTGAGAGAGAAGTCTCTTGCATGGAGGAGGAGAAGAGGAGGAGGTGCTGGTGGTGGTGGTGGTGGTGGTGGGAGGAGGAGGAAGGCGGTTAATTAATTTTTTGTTGTTGCATTAAGGGGGGGGATATGGGGAGATAAGTGAGATATCAGCCGAGCTTTCGGGGTGGGGGGTGCCCGAGAGGATATGTGTGTGTGTGTGTGTGTGTGTGTGCGAGGTCTGGGTGGTGCTGTGCGTGTGGACTTGGATCAGAGACGGGAGAGACACGGAGGAGAGAAAAGCTCCGTGCTGGCACGACCCAGGCAATCGGGTGACCTCTTTCTTCCTTCCTTCCCTTCTTTCTTTCTGTCTTTCTTTCTTTCTTTCTTTCTTTCTTCCTTCCTTCCTTCCTTTCTTTCTTTCTCTCTCTTCCCCTCTTCCTCACCTTCTCTTTCTCCTCGTCCCCTCTCGCTGCCCTCCTCTTCGCCGCTGGTGAGGCTGGGCCCCCACCCTCGGGGGGGTGGCCCCACC
>NW_010546046.1:36622-36838 GCF_000687285.1 Phaethon lepturus | reverse complement strand
CTTGGAGGAGGACAGCGTTCAGCTGGAGAGCAGGAGCCATTACACACGCTTGTGCTCTCCTTTGAGAGAAAGAGAGCGAGAAGGGAAGAAAGGAAGGGGAAGGAGCCCACTTCTTCTTGCTCAGTTCCCCGATGTCCCTACCTTTAAACCAGGCGAGGGAGAAGGCGCTTTCTCCCCTGCCCCTTTCTCAACTACTCGGAGCAGCTTTCTCCCTAT
>NW_010546046.1:13237-36563 GCF_000687285.1 Phaethon lepturus | reverse complement strand
CTTTATCTCCCTGTCCTCCATTTGCAAGCTGTCTGCTTTGGTTCCAGTCCAGGCTCCACAACACAAAGCTTCTCCTCGCTCTCGCACACATGCACACACACAGTCTACAGGCTCTTTATGTCTTCTGGAGTAACCTTCTTCTCCCCCCCCCTCCCGCTCCTCTTAGCATTGTGGTTTCTATTCTCCACACAGAGAGATCCTCCTGGAGCTTCATGTAGTTGTGATCTGATAGGATTTCTCCCCCCCTCACCTCCTTCTTTTGAGGGAGAAAAAGGAAAAGTTTCATTCGTTTTTCTGGTGTTTGGAAGGAGAAAGACCTTCAAGTTTGAGTGCTTTCTACTGCTGCTTTTGTATGTGTGCCTGTGAGGGTCTGTTTGTCTCATGAAGCTGCTTGCATGTCTAAGAGGAAGTGACTAGTTTGGCAGAGAGCTGTGATCTGAGTCAGGTAAGCCATGTCATGTTCTCTAGCTCCACCAGAAAATGGAGGAGAGAGAGAGTAGACAAAGCTGAGATGGGAAGTGCTCCTAACATCGTGGATGTCTCTCCATGTTTTGAAGCTTTGCTGGCAGTAGCTGGCTTAATCATGATTTTTTCCCTTAAGGTTTCTTCAGTTTTTTCAATGTACAACATTGTGATGGGTCTTCTCTCTGACTTCATGCTATCAGGAAATGAGGATTGGAGGAAATCGCTCAGATTCTCCTTCACACAGAGAAACACATCCTCAGGCTTTTTTGCTCTTATGCTTTCATGTGGAGGTCACCTTTCTAGATATTTTTCTTTGGTTAAAGACCACAGAATTTAGGAGGTTGATCAGTTGTCCAAAGAAATAGTGTATATATGCATATATTTACAGATTTTTGAAAGCATTTGGAGGTAAGTGCACGCAGCTTGAAGCTGCTCAGGTTCTTCCAGAGAACGTCATGAAATGTCGTTTTTTTTCTAGGTGATGATGGTGATGCCTGATTTTTGGGATTTTTAACATCTGATTTTCAAGAGCATTCCTTCTTTTGGATATATTTTAAATTAAGATGGAATATTTCTCAACTAGGGTGCATTAAAATGATACTGGCAAGCTTTTAGTAGGTTCCTCAGAGCATCATAAGATACATAATTTCTCTTGGGAAAAACAAAACAGTTTTCACAGCTGTCTTTGTGGGGTCTCTAAAATATTTTTTTCCTGAAAACTTACGGCAACATTCTTGTTATGATTTTAATGTAATTATGGAAACCTAAGATCTTTAAAGTGAGATAGCAGTTGAACAGGAATTTGTGTGCTTTTTTTGAAGCCATCTTTTAATCTGAAGTCATTTTTAGTAGACTCAACTAAACTTTGAGGCCAGTTGAGGCCTCACTGGCCTCACTCTTTTTCCCACCAACCTAAATTTGCACATCAGTTGCATAGTAGATGCCGTTCCTCAAAAAATTCAAACTATATGCTGAAATGCGTGAGGGGGATACTGGAGTGCAGTGCTACTGAGCTTGAAGGCACAGCTCCATAGAAAGGTATCAGCAGTGTTCATACATAGGTTACTCTGAAGAGTTTAAGAATGAATGTGTTAGATGCGGGAGGTGTAAGTGGCAGGATAGGGGACCAGTGAATCTGAATGAGAACACGCTCCCAGATGTGCAAAAGGAATAGAAAAGTTTGAGAATTGCAATGACTAGCAATGAACTTGGAATCCAGCTGCTGCAAGGTTAAAATCAATGACCTTGTTTTATTTCTTCTATGGAAGAAATGGTTTAGTATAGAATCTAATATACTTGGGAAGGCTATTGCATTATCAGCTGTGCATTTCTTAAGTTCTGGTTGCTGATACGACACGTGAATTATTGAGATACTGTGGTTGTCTCCATCTTTCAGAAGTGGGCCATGGAACGTACCATTTCAGGTATGTGTAATCTTAGATTTTGACAAAGTAAAGAGGGAGATTAACTGTTTTTGGTTTTGTTTTTTTTTCCCCCCTGAGGTGATGTTCTTTGATGCACTTTGCAATCTATGCACTGGTCTGAATCAGCAGCTATGGAAGAAACCTTTGCTTTTTTGGGTCAGATCCTAAATATCCACCTCCTGTATAAGAAGACTGTATATGGTCTTCTTAGGTATCTGCTTGTATTTCATAGTTCAGAATTGTAAATCTCCTCTTACTTCTTCAGAGGTCAGCTCAGTGCTTGCATTACAATGTGCCCTACAGATACATCGCTTTTGAATGTGGCATGTGCAATCCAAGAACAAGTTTGAGATTTAAGCTCAGGATCTTTATGGGAGGGCCTCTTACCCCCCTCCTGTAGTAACAGTCACCCTAGAAAACCAAATATCATTGTAATAATTTGAGTTGGAGTGAGAGTAGTGTTACTGGTATTGGGGTTTTTTTTCACTACAGGACTGAAATCCCTTTAGAGAATGATATTCCTGTTAATGATGTTTCTTGTTGCAGTTCTGCCCAGACGAAGTTCACTTTGCTGTTAAAATACTGGCTGAGGGACTTTTGTTTTTAAAAACAAAACGAATGTAAATAAAAACAAACAAAAAACCCAAACACAAAATAGTGAGTTTTAAAGGAGCTCTTGAAAGATAATCTTAATTCATGAGATGGTGGTGGCTAGAATGTTTCTTGTAATCTGGCACAAATTTCTTCCTTTGGACAACGGCTTTCAATTGCTTTTGGTTTGTGGCCACCCAGAACTTTTTCATGGTGCAAGCTCTAACAGAAACTGCATTCATAGCTTATTCTTCACTATATAAACTTGCTTTTCTTAATTGCTTTTCTGAACCCCATTAGACATAGCCTATGGACCACTGCTTTAAAAATGTTTAAACAATAATTTTATTTCCTTGTACATTTTTACTGGGTTC
The DNA here is from genome assembly GCF_000687285.1 of Phaethon lepturus. Classification (NCBI taxonomy): domain Eukaryota; kingdom Metazoa; phylum Chordata; class Aves; order Phaethontiformes; family Phaethontidae; genus Phaethon; species Phaethon lepturus. The sequence continues at coordinate 33,709 of NW_010546046.1, read as the reverse complement.
ATAATGGATTACATTGTTGAGAAATTTAAAAGACCGTGGTTAGAATTTCCTTCCATCATTTTTAAAAATTATTTTTTTACAAGAGGGGAAAACTAAAAATATGTTGTGTATGCTCAGAACTGTGAAGAATATGAGTACATAATTGGATGCTGGATAAGGAAAATAGAACAACTGCCAGTAGAAGTGGGAAAAAAAAGGTGCTCATTTCAATTCAGTGAAGTTTATAACATTTTTTAGTGTTGTGAACTCTTACTTAGAGGAGAATTGACTTTTATGAATATATGAGTGATGGAAAAGAGAGTTAATAAGTAGATAAGTATTGGAGAAGAACTGTGTTCAACATAGATGTCTGGACATCTGGCAGATGTTACTCTGGGCCCCAAGGAATGGACAAGTTTAATTTTAGCCTTAAAAAGGAAATGGGAAGAGCTAAAGTCTTATAATAGTACAACATACAGTTTGAGGAAGGTTACTTCAGAAAAGTGCAAAGATGTCTCTTGAAATTTGGAACTCCCACAAACAACTGTAAATTAGTTTTTCCTATTGAGTTTTCCTATTATTCCAAACAGCATGTGTAGAGATACAATACAAATTGAGATTGCTCTAGTTTACTGTAATACTTCATCTGTGTGGTGTTGTGGATAATTTCTTAAACTGAGCAGAACAGTGCTTTGTAGTAAGAAACTGCGGCAAAAGGACTTAAAAGCGTGTAACTGGTGAATAGCTGGTGTAGTATTCGTTAACTAACATTACGTTATGAAGCTATCACTATGCAAACTTAGGGACAAAAGCTGTAGGATCCAAAAACTGCCAGTGAAATACTGAAAAGAGTGATTTGAAGAAGTATACTGGTAGAGGAAGGAGATCCTGTTTTGACAGATCAGAAAGGTCTATGAAGGCCAATATGTCTTTGTGTCTTTTCACATATTTTGTTTCCTTATCCTTTGTAATACTTCCAATCCACTGCAGTAGGAAAATAATGTAAATGCTCTCTTCACAGATATTTCTCTATTTTGAAATTAAACAATGTATTTTGTTAACTTGTTCTGGATGAAAATGGTCTGCTGCTTGTGCCAGAACTGTATGATTTTCTTAACTTGTATACTTGATCAAGATGTGATCAAGTATGAACTTCTAATTGCTGGCTTCAGTAAAAATGTTGAACTTCAGTCTAAGTGTTTGCCTGTTTTTCAACAGTTGCTTCCTTCTAGAGTACTGAATAATGAAGCAATCTGTCTGAAAGGGTTTATTTAATGAAAATCTTTCAGGTAGTGTTAAAATATAATATGGGCCCATAGAAGGTGAGCAGGAGGTCTGTGAAGTGTTAATTGCAAAGGGGATGAGAAATGCCACCTTAGAAGACTGAGAATAATTTTGAAGGAAAAAAAAGAGTATGATGGGAATGAAGGCTGCTTAAACATCTGCTAAGCTCTCAGATAGAGGAACCCAAATTGTTTAATCAAGAGGTGCTGGAGAAGGTGTTGTGATGCAAGTCTTCAGCTGCTGGCAGAGACACAGTTAACATTGTAAACGGTTGAACTTCAGCATGGCACTTCTCCAAATGAGTTGACTGTTGAAAATAAAATGTTCCAGAAGAACTGGGAGAACAGGAAAGAAGTTAAAATAGCATGGTTTGTATGCCAGTGCTGAAAGAAGAAAAGGGGGGGAGGAAGGGAGATAGCTCAACTTATGATAATTATCTTGTTGGTTGGAGTGAAAAGGCTTTAATAGAAATTTCCAAATGAGGGGACTAGATTTAATAGACTGCAGTCTTCATTTGTGTCCTGAGTTTTGGAAGTATTCTTACTGCTTTCAGCTTGTGTTTGGGAAGTTGAACACATAGGTAAATAAAAAGCCACATGATATTGTTTTGGGTTTTCTTCTGTTTTGTTCTTTTAATTTTAAAAACAATACCAAAGATCTAAGCGCTGCCCTCATCTCTCAAGTTTTAGGAAGCTATGCTAGATGTTTAAGTGCAAACACAACTGTGAAGGGGTTTGAAAGATGGGTTTTGAGATGGGGAAAAGGGATTCTTTGTTTCTGGTGTCTTATATTTGAAATACACAGTCTTATGTACAATTTCAGTTTTCTCCATGTTCTCTTCAGCCCTTCAGAAGCTGAAGAACGTGGTACAGTTTCTTTGTTCAGCTTGAGGCAGCATGTGTTATTGCAGTTACTCAAAATGTCCTTGCCTAATCTTTCTACTTGAAGGAACTTTTCTTTAAGCAGTGTTTGAAAAAAAGTCTTCCATCACCATTGGTTGTGATTGCTTTGTAGTAATTTTTGAGATACACTGGATATCAAAACATCAGTCCCAGACGTAACAACAGTGCTATGATTTTACTTCCCCTTGATCTAAAAGCCTCTTTTTTTCTGGCTAGTCTTTGTGATATAATATGGACCCCCATGGCTGCTGTCTAGGGGGAATACAGTAGGTTTTTGGCTTGGGCGAAGAGCAGCTTTTTGGGTAGAGGATGGTAAGATCCCTCAAGAAAAACAGTAAGTTTACATTTATTTCATATTTTAAAGAAGATGGAAATGAGACATCTCAGGATGTGCAGTCATTGTTCTTGAGTGGAGTCAAATACAGTCTCTTTAAGAATACATGTTTAATAATGTCAGCATAAAGAACTGTAGGCACAGCATCAACGTCATGAGTGATTAGGAAGGATTTACTGAGAGCTTATCGGGGTAGCAATCATTGCAAGGCCAGTATGTTTAGGACAAATAATTCTGACAACACTTGATTCACCGGACTACTCCTGTTAAGTTTTGAACTAGTTAAATTAAGAATTCAGTTGTTGAAGTATGTCACTTGTTACTTCATGGTGGAAGATAAAATAATCTAATTGGGATGATGCAGAAAATTGGACAGTTATTTCATGCCTTTGGGAGGAGCTAGGTGCTTGCATTGTGTGCCTGTGTTTTTCCTTCTCCTTTCAATGCCAGGAATACGCAGTTAATAACTTGCTAGTCATTTAGATAATGGGTGGTCAGCAGCACTGGATGCTGTATTTGCAGCACTTGTTACAGGTACAGGCTCTATGCTGACCTGAAGATTAGGAAGAGGGATGTTCAGCAATGGCATTACTGTTGCTATTAAAAAGCTCTAGAAAGGGGCCTGAGAACCCCAGCTGCTGTCATGGTGGAGGAAGTCAGGCCTTCAAAGGATATAAGGATTAGAGTGTCAGGAAAAGTAAATGGTAGCATCAGCACAAGTAGAAAATAGGCAGAGCTATTCAGCAAACAGAAAAGTAGGCTAAGGCATGCCATAATTATGTGTAGTGGAAACTTGCTGCTAATAGAGCAATTGCGTGGGGTAGAGAGGCAGGAGAATGATTTTTCAAGACAAAACAAAGCAGACATTGCAGAGAATGATATAGGAAGACTGAGGATTCAGTGTGCTCGTGATAATGTGAAAGAGAAGACCTTGTTTTGAAAGATGCTAAAAATGGAATCTTCTGATGCACATGTGGTCACTGTTTCCGTGGCCTTGTAGGACAATAGGGGCTTCTTTGCACTGCCTGAATGAGCAAACTCTTCCTTCCCGGTTGCAGCTCTTGAGGTTCAAATACTGCTGCTTCAGGGTGGTATCAGTGGTTGTGGAAAGAAGGCATCACAGGATATTCCTTTGGGGAAGAAGATAGGTCATACTGGATTGGACTGTTGTCATGCAAATGGATTCAAAATACAATAGCTGCTTACCACAGAACCCAGGCAAACACACTATCCCTAGGACTCTCATTGGTGGCAAAGAGCTGAATGGGGGAACGTGACACACAGAACCTGTGCTCCAGCAGCCCTTACTTTGAGTTTTCTCCTTATTTATCCAATAAACTGGGTAGCTAAGAGAAGACTACGTGTGCTGGGATATTGTGGTCCAGCATGAGCGTGACATGCAGGGTGATGCATTTATATTCTAATGACTTTGACTTACTGAAGACTTCAATTTAGTGTCTAGCTGGGAAAGGGATCATTAATAAAGGCTGTGCTGTGGTCCGAATGCCAGAATTCAGCTGGCTGATGATGCTGAAAAGTGATTTTAACTTTCTGCCTCACTCTTGTTGATCTTAAATGGATAGCTTAGGTTGCTTCCTAGGTCAGAAGTTCTAGAGGGGTTGGTGAAGGTGGCTTATGTCAGTGGTGGTTGTTTAAGAATGTCTTCAACCTTTCCTTTCCTTTTTTCTTTTTTTTTTTTGAAATGGAGTGGACACTCCAGTCTGGGCTAAACTTGTGAGGCAGCTTGGAGGAGTGCTGCTCTTGAGGTGGATGCAGTGAATGAGGCATGAGTGTTCATCTCTAGCTGAGCAAACTGCTTCTGGAGAGAACTTAAAGAGGCCCCCGAATATTTATTTATTTTAACTCGGAATTGGATTCCTTAGCTCCAGTCAGACTTGGCTACATTTGTGGGCATGTGGTTCTTTGTAATGGGGTTTTAGGCCTCTCTGACCAAATACTAAGGAGACCAAAGAATTAGCATCCAGCCCTTGAAATCTTGCTCTTAATTTTTTCAATTCCTTCACCATCCATCCCTCTACCCAGTTAAATTAGGATTTAACAGGGATATTGGTAATTAAGACCTGAGAGCCATATCTGTTGTCATATATGTTGAACCAGACCAATATGTAGATAAGAAAAATCTCCTTTTGCAGTGGTTCTGGCGTGTGAGACTGGAGCAGACCTGCTCTACTGTTTGCAAACACTTGGGATATGGGAACTAGAGTTACCTTCCACTTTGTTTCCATGTCACTGCTGTCATTCTGACTGATCATTTGTTCTCAGGTGTGTTGCTGCTTGTGGTAAGTACGGAAGACAAGACTAACTATATATACAGTACCTACTTAGTTTTGTTGGTAATGCAGCAAAGTCTGGAAGTCAGTGGCCAGGAGTCATCATCCAGTTTTCTTCTCTGTTGTGTGACAAGTGGTACTGTCAGAAAAATAAATAAATGTCAGTATGAACAAATTTGGAATGATTTCTCTCCTTATTTGATTGGAAGCTCTGACCTTGCATTTCAGTTTTTCTCTTCCTTGTCTAATCTGGGTGGCTGTGGCTGCAGGATTTAGGACCTCCAGCACTGGTGGGCTCTGAAACTGTGCTTCTATCATGCTCAGCTAAATAACTTGACAAGTGTAAAAATGTTAACAAATGGCTGATGGAAAATTGAGAGCAGCCAGACAGCTCTCAGCCTGGTTAATTAGTTTCTTGACTGCTGAATTGTTCCGGCCTTCTTGTATGGCTGTGGCTTGCAGCCCTGTAAGAAAGGGTTTGGGTTCCTGGCCAGAAGTGCATCCCAAAAGTTAAATTCATGTAACTTGAAGTCAGTGTGGACCGGTTCCTTTTGGTCTAAATGACCTTTTATCTTGATTGGGGGAGGGCAGTGGGGAGAAAGCATATCAGCTTTCAGCTGTGTCAGGTCGTATAGAGGTCAAGTTCTCTTGTCTGTGATCAAGCATATAGTGTAAAACAGCCCAGTGCGATAGCACCAGAACTTGGGGAGAAGAGGACTTTATCAAGCCTTGTGGAGGTAAATATGACTGAAGGCCATGTTGTGAATCAGGATATATGATGGCTCTCAGCTCAGGGCTTGCAGGATACGTGTATTTAACCCTTTGATGGTGCTGGCTCCTGATGTGTTTCCACCCTGGTGCACTGAGAAGAAGTTCTTGTTTCTCAAGAGCATGCAGATTTCTCCTGCGAGGTTATCTGTGCATGTGTGAGACCTTCTAAAATCCCTGGCTCCAAGGGCATAATTGTATTACTCACTGGAGCTGCTGAAAGAGAGAGTCAATATATTTGGGTCTCCCAGCTGCATGAATAAATGAGTAAAATTGAATTTTTAAATTATCAAATTACAGAGATGATATACTACAGTGTATTTTCCACCCCACACCCCCTGCAAACGTGCTGTTCTTCTTCCACTGTGGAGCAGGGGAGGAATACAAGATTTTCAGTGTGGTGTTCTCCCAAGGAAGCACATAAAAACTGCTGAGGCTGCATGCAGAAAATGTCTTTCAGACCAAAAGCCTTGAGTCAGAAGTTGCTTGGCAGGATGACAGACAAGTTGACCAAAGGTTGCATGTGGCGTGCTCTTGCAAAACGAATATGAAATGCTCGTTGCCCTCCATGGTTCTTCAGTGCTTCCACAGGTTCACCCATGTTACTTCTGTAGTGTACAGGAATATGCTTGCTGGTATTCTGGTCTTATCTCTGAAGATACTTATTTTAAGAATTCATGTCTACATAGGTTTGTTAATACTGTACTGTAATATCAGATGGACTGCTGAGACTTCAAGGGGGTGAGCAATCTATTTTTAGTGTGTTTGAAGGGTAGATGATGTTTCAGGTTGTGGAATGACTTTCTGGGGGGCCTGTCACCATATACTGATGTTTTGTATGTCATGGCAGTGGAGGCCAGTCATATGATGATGAGGTAGCAACTTAAATGGGACATTAAAAAAATCCTGCTCTTTGGGGAAATCTTAAAGATAGACGGAGCTAAAATGCCACACAGTCTGTTCTCATGCATGTTTCCTTGATGTGCTTGAAGATATCTAATCCTCTTTACAGGTGAAGTACGCAGCCTGCTTATGAGCTGAAGGCAATGCCTGCTGATCTGTTGACATCCAGATTGGAGGGTTATTCATGTCCGAGTAAGAACTTTAGTAATGGGTGGCCAAGAAGACTGTTTTAGTTGCCTAAGTGGTGTGAAGAAGATGGTTTGTGATCTTCTTCAACATCAGAAGTTAGTCACAAGTGGGAAGCTGGATAATAGCAATGCTGTCCTATTTAAAAATATTTGACACCCCAGTCTGCAGAGATTTGGAGCTTTAGGTTGAGAAGACTGTCTCAGACAAATGAATGCGTGCAGCAATCTGAACAGTGAATCCAGCCTTGCTTTGGAAACGCTTCACTGTAGTGGTAGCCATGAAGAACAGATTTTAATGATTTATTATGGTTAGATTTTATGTGGATTGGCTTCCTATTTTCTTTGGAAGGCACTAAAACTGCAACTTTTACAGGATTCTTCTTACATTCCCAGGATCTTGTTTTGTGTGCAGACATGTATGTTTTATTTATTTATTTAATAAATCCTCACTGCCACTGTTAGGAACACTAACAAAGGTTTTTTAATAGGTCAGACCTCAGCTGCCATCACATTTTCTTGTTGCTGTAGTACATTTGGCAAATAATAGAAGATGGGGACTAAAGCCCTTATGCTGTAAAAGCTTATTAATGTGAAGAGTTGCTGTGATCTGATTTTGAATTTCACTGCAGCTACTCCTGTGAGTAAACATCTGAAGATCAAATCCTTAACTGCATGGACTAATTCTTGTGGATTTTTCATAGAGGTGTTTGGAAATTATATCTTGAATAGAAGATGTCCTTAGCTTTCAACAACTACCACCTACATACATGAGATGTTCATTTGTGGTTGCATGTGAGGGCATGGTTGTAGTTGATTTGCAAGAGCCAGCGGGAGCTTATGCATTAGATAATTCATTCACTTTCAGTCATGTGCTCCTCTTCTTTCATTCTCACTCTTTGTACTTTGACAGGAGGAGCATGTATGTTACAAATACTCAAGTTTGACTTCAATTAATGCTGGCATGTTCCTGAAATATGATTTCTTATGTTCTAATGAGAACATTCACGTTGCTATGCTGCCTGTAGGTGATGTTCATGCATTCTGGAGTCCCATCACTAACTGTTGTGATTTTGGAAGCCGTGGTTTTTCACACTTTTTTTGATTAAGGGATTGGTTGAATAGATACTAATATGGTAATTGCCTATTCAAGACAAGAGGTGCTCTGGATCAGGGAAAATGCAACCTAGGCCCTTTTACAATGACAGGAGTGTATACCTTTGTGTATGCGTACATAATACAAGTTGCTATCCATGTGGTTCATACTGCTATGGTAGTTCATCTGGCAGATCATTTAAATATTTACTCCAAAAGATCTTGTTCTCTGCTGGTGTGAAGCAGCATTTCCAGTTATTTTTAGGTCATTTTCATCCTAGCAACCCTGTTGGAGATAAACCAGACACAAGTGCTGTAAACTGTCCCTGCATTTTGGTAAAAATTAATAAAATAAAGTTTAATGGTTTGGTCCCAAGGGGAGAGCAGACCATCTGGTTAACAGAAGGTTAGGCCAAGTAATACAGTGCTGAGAGTGCCACAAACCAACCCAGAATATCTGGTAGTGTGTCCAGTTGCTGCATGTATTAAGCATTGAAATGGTGCTTTCAGATCTGCAGAGCCAGCAGTTCTGTTACCACTGCTGTGACGCAGGAGATAATTCTGTTGGGCAAGCATCAGCATGGGGGTGGATCTACAGTACAGGATGTGTAATGTCAACATGAAGCATGGGAGCTGGCAGTAAGAAGGAAAGCAGCCATTTCATGCCAGTGCAGGAAGCCTGAAGAGATTTTTCCCCTCTGCATCTTGTCCTTTTATGCTGCTTTCATACTTGGTATTAAATGATTACCTTCTGCTTTGTCATCTGAAAACTTCAGCCCAGCAGGGTTTAATTTCTTTCTCTTTTTGAACCTGTTTGGTTTTTTTAAAGAAATGAAGTGCACTCCAAAAGCATGCCTGATGGATTATAAAAGGGGCTGGGGGGAAGCTGAAGGGCTAAACAGATCTGGAGAAAGAGAAGAGTTCAGTCATGTGAAAGTCCTGGGCTTCAGGTGAAAAGTTTCATTGTAGATCCTTTTGGCTTTAGTGCAGAGACAGTTTGTTCAAAAGCTGTAACCAGTTGAGAACATTGTACTGCAGCTGCGAAATGCAGAAAGGTATGAAATACTGTAAGCGATACTCTGTAGACTTTGAAACTCTCTAATTACTAAGAAACTGTAGAAAGCTACTGTAATCTGCTTTCTTTTTAGCAGCAATGTCCTATTAGAATTTCTTTTTCCTGTTTGGTTAAAGCTAGTGGCAAATTACCGTGACACTGCTTTTTTAAGAGCCAAATAGTGTTACATGACTGTCTCAATCTGCAGAAAAAGAATTTCTAAATAAGTTTTCTAGACATTCTTTGGACTTAAAAATCTAGTGATATGTCTTCTCTCAGCTCAGTCATAAACTGGTCATCTGGTTTGGGGTTTTTTGTTGTTGCGTTTTTTTCCCCAAAAAACATTTGGTGATACCTTCTTGTAGCTGCAGCCTGGGAGGCTCTAGAATACCAGTGCTTGATTCCTGACAGGGATGGCAGAGCAGAACTTCATAATTAGAGCTCTCATGGTTTCTATTGCCTGTTCAGCCCGATTCTCAAAGAATAATATTACAGCTCCCCTTGAATGAATCCTTGTCTTAGATGCTGTTCTGTGGTAGACCTGCAAAGGTATGACTTTCTTCATATGTTCCTAAGAACTGAACTGGGAGTTTGGGAGTAAGTCAACCCACAGGTATGTTTTCCCAGTTGCACTTGGTGATGGGAGGAGGGGATGCATATAAAACGTGGCTTGTGTGTGAAGACTGTTTGCTCTGTTCTGCAGTAACTTCATCCTTACGCAGTCCTCCTTATTCCATTGGCCCCATTCAGGAGATTTTTTGGTTGAAGCTACAGGAGTCTAGCACTTCTGTGTAGGGCACTTGCAAAGAAGTGGCACTGAAGAATTATGCGAAACTCAAACACCATCTCTTGGGGCAGAGGTTCTTCTTGGTTCCATAGATAACTCCATGTTGTGGTAGCTGTTTCAGCATCGGAATTATTAAGGATGCAGGCAAATCAAGAGACTTTTTCTAAGGTATGATTGCTGTGTTGGGTCTGTCCATGTAATTCCCTTGCAGGTTTTATTTTCTAGTAGCTGGTAATCTTGTGGTTTTTCTAGTGGTGTTGAACAGTTTTTAGAACACACTGAAGAACATTCATCAGAAGTGTTTCTTCATATGCAAATGAATAATGCTTCTAGATTTTGTCTGCACCTTTTCTCATTGAACATCTCTATACTCCAAAGAAAATACATTGTCCTTGACTTTTTCATACCAAAAAAGGTGTTACTTGCTGAAGATGGTTCATTATAAATAAATACTAAGATGATAATCTCACCACAGCATGCTTGGCAGTCTTCCACTGAGTTAGCCTGTTTCAGCAAGGAGCTGTCGTTTAAGACACAAAGCAATCTGCAGGGACATATGATCACACACACTGACTGTTTTCTCTGTCATCATGGATGCCTCATCATTTCCTGTGTTTGATAATTTGGAACTGGATTTATTATCTGGTAGATGAGCAGCATCTAGCAGAAAGATGGACTTGAGTTCCCATCTCATAAACATCAGGTTACAGAGTTCTTAGTTATGGAGGCACTAGGAGAATGTCTGTTAGACGTGGTTGTGGGGGTTTTTTTGCTTTTTTTGTTTGTTTTATTTTTGATGTCACAAGGATAGATGGGAACTACTGGGGAAACTCTTGATATATGTATGTTCACAGCACACTTTCCTATTAGGAATGGTGGAGAAACGTAAGTCTACAACTGGTAGTGGTGTAGAGAGGATTTTTTTTGGTGTTGCTTTTGTTTGATTAAATAACAACTTCAGGATCTCTAAATGCTTTGTTTTGTAGAAATACTGTCCAAAAGAAAGACTATAATAAAGAGGTAAGAGGCTGTATCTGTTTTTCTGAGGGTATTGGAAAACTAATATTAATACCCATATATGTTTAGTGTCAAGATTTGACTGTAGTCACATAGCTTTATGGTGACTCTTCTGAGTTTGAAAAGTTGCTATTGCTTTGTGGTACATGGCTGTTGAGTGTACCACAACTTGAGCTTATGGCAACAGTTGTGTGATGGGTATCACTGTCTGTTGTATGCAAAATTCTTTTCAAGTAGAGTGCTGGCAAGTGTTCCTGTTTTATTTGTATAGGAACAGTTTGATTAGCCCATCTCTACTACTTTGTTAATAGTATAACACGAATCAGAACTTTTCCTAACTTTTTTCACAATGAGGGTGGTGAAACACTGGAAGAGGTTGCCCAGAGAGGTGGTAGATGCCCCATGTCTAGAAACATTCAGAGTCAGGTTGGATGGGGCTCTGAGCAACCTTTTCTAGGTGAAGATATCCCTGCTAACTGCAGAGGGTTTGGACTAGATGGCCTTTAAAGGTCCGTTCCAACCCAAACTATTCTATGATTCTGTGATTCTAACCTCCATGTTACTCATGGATTCTGTTTCATGGCGCTTGATGCTTCTCAGAGTTCTAACAACTTGTATTTCAAGCCTGGGCATCTATGGTTGCTGAAAAGTATGGAATGTGATATTTAGTGGAAGCAATTGGTAGGATTGAGATGGAACAAATGAAGGGATCAACAATGATTTTGGAATTTTTTTCTCCCTGTTTTGACAGATCATGTTAAATCCTGTATGTATCTCAAAAAGATCAGGGGAAAACAGGACATGAAGAATTTAGTCAGACACTGACTTACAAGCCTTAATACCAATCCTTTTTTTCAAAACTTACAGGTGTTTGGAGTTGACTTTCATCTGGGAAGTAATCTGCCATCTTCTAAAGGCAAAGCATCGAAGGGGGCAGACAGATGGTAACTCTTGATCTAGTGATGGTATCCTTCCCCACAAACTCTGCAAAGGCAAATTCCTGTGTTCTTTGCTGAAATTGTGGGAGTGGATTAATGATGGGATGGATTCTGCTCGCTGATAAGGTGAAGAAATCATTGGAACTGGTTCCTGATGTTCAATGACTACAATCACTCCATGATTGTGGAGTGTTCTTCATCTCTTAACATCTGACCTAGATGCCTTTACACTTCAGGATGGTTGTTCAGAGTCTGTCATGTCCAGAAGCTGCCTAACTTGGGTGACCTTGTGGCTTTAATGAAAATTCTGTCGAACTGTTAGTTTCAACCTTACTGAAGGACACATTCTGAAGAGCTAGCTCATTAAGCAAGCTTTGAAGGGTGTGCTCTGCAGAGCAGCTTCCTGTTATTTGGTTAATGGTTGACCTAGTTCTATTGCCATATGCCTCCTGGAACGCATTCTAATATAAAATATGCGCTAAAGCAAGACTGGGATAATAGAACGAAAGTCAAAGCCTTTATGAAACAGAAATCATATAACGCTGTTGCATTTTGGAGGGTATTGTAGTTACTAAAAATGGCAGGATCTTCATGGAACTGTATGGATTCAGATTGCAAACTCAGGAGTGTTAATCAGACACATTTATGTATTTTTTTCAGACTCGCCTTGTACAAAAGGTTTGTGTCAGTAATTCCCTGTGCTCCGTATGTGAAGCTAAAGTTAGGGACTGAAGCACTCAGGGTGATATTATAGCTGTGAGGAAAGATTAGATTAGATTTGGCTAAAGGCAGCAGGATTTTTCCCCTGTGGTAGGTGGTTTTTTCGTTGCAAACCATGGATTAGCAAATTTTTTTCCTCTTTAAATCCTGGCTAGAAGCCAGAAATGGGGATTCAAGCTTTTACCTGGTATCGGAGACAACACAGCATACATACTTAGACCTAGGCAAAAATGTAAGAAATTTGGAGGTACTAGATAAAGTTCAGCTTCCAACCTGAATGAGTACTTTCTGACAGGCTGAAGTTCTGAAGCACCTATAGGCTGTGTTTTCTGGTTAATTTGATTTTCTGCCCTAGGAAAAAGAAGGGTGTGCGATAACAACTGTTTTCATAAGTAGTGTACATTATTGTAGAACAGGGGGAAGGGAAAATTAAAGCCATGCTTTGTAACCTTTTGAGAGCTCATGACTATCAGTAGATGTGGTGATTTATTATTCTTCTGTCAGTGTGGGAAACTGAACTGCTTACCAGACATACTGCTTTGAATATTCATATAACCTGGCAGTGGCTAACCTGTGTTTCTTCAGTTGCAGATGGCTTGCAAGCAGTCCAGGTGTGAATTCTGGGCAAAGGTATGTCACGACAGTGGTGGAGGTGGCTGGGGCCAGCCCAGTTTGTCTGTGTGGGAAGAAGTAAGCCGTCAGGGCCTGTAAAGGCAGCTGTTGCTGATAATCATGGGGAGTGCTTAACCTGCAGAGAAGTGGTGGGATGTCTTGGGAGTCATAATCATCTTGCACCCCTGTAACTACTTCAACTCGAGGTTCTTCAAGTGCTTCGCATGACTCTGGGCTCAATTGGTGAGGCTCTGAATATTTTGGCTTATTTGGCTAGGATATGTGTAGTGACAGCATTATGGAGTTTCCCCTTCTTCCTTAGTGCATGACACTGAATGGTATTTTTGTAGAACTCCTGGATCTGGGGGAAAACAAACTGCAACATTTTTAGTAGGACACAATGTGTTGCGTGAGCTGTAATCATATTGGTCATGAAAAAAATCTCTGCTCTGGGGACTGACACAAGCACAGCTATTTGTGCAACCTGATCAGAACAAAGGATAATGCTTCTGCTGCAAGATCAGACAGATCTGACGCTTCAGCAGGCTAAGCAAATGAATGGAGGAAGTGGTCTGCCTCCTCTTATCCATTGTCTCAAAGATGCAGGCTCATAGAGCAGAAAGGGAGGCTGAATAGAGCTTCTGAAGGAATATGCTGCTTTGTGTTCTGTGGAAAGAGAGCAAGCAGGAGTTCTAGAAGTTCTCTGCACTGGCAGGCTGACAAGCTTGTAATAGGAAAGTGTGGCAATGGACTACTGGTATTGAATTGAGTACTTTCTCTTCTGTAGCCTGCCTAGAAAATCTTAACTTGTACTAGGAAGCTGCTTAAATGTTCCAGGCTTGGAATATGGGACCAAGCCTACCTTGAAGAAAGCTCACTGGGTGTAGAAATCCAATTAATTCTGACCTGCTAGTAAAGAATGATTTAAGACTTTTTCTATACATGAGGAAACACACAGGTTTTTTCCTTTTCTGTTCCTGTATCCCCTGAATAACTCATCTGTATGTTCTGAAATACCTCTCAGCTGTGTGCCTGATAGGATTTTTACAAAGGGGGCCCTGGGCTGATAAAATTACTAGGACAGTCAGAGTCATCTTCTGATTAGGAGAACCCATCTGTTTCTCCTGCTCCAAGCTGTCATAGCCAAGTTAACCCAAGTGGGATTTTAGTAGCAAGATCCCCTTTTAAAGGCATAATGAGGCCAAGGAAATGTGAGAAGAGAGGGAGCAGGACAGGGATTTTTGATAAAACTGGGCAGATTGAGGGTTACTTCACATTCCAGAGCTATAATATTTGACTTCCAGCCTCAAGGGGGATTTCAGCTGAGAAATGAATCCTTCAGAGGGAGGGATGTAGAAGTTCTATCAGTGTCATAGCTGGTTAGATCTCTGTATATTACTACCTTTTTGCATGGTCACTGAGACTAGAAATTGCTAGCAGTTAGGTTTCTCATGATCAAGATACTTTCATATGGAACAAGTTTTCTTTAAAATCAAGCTTTTCTTGACTGAGGGACCCATAGCTGTAATTTCTTTAGCAAGCACGCTATTTTTCTTTAAGTTATGGAGATTAAATTTGTGTCTGTTATAACAGAACCAGTCTTGGTGATCCATGAAACCCCTTCCATCGTTTGTTCTCCCACATACTGTCTAGAAGGTTATGTCAATTCAAAAGAGAAGTAATTAGTTCCACAGGATGCAGACAGAGTCCATCACTAGTCTGCAGTGGGAATGAAGATGCTGCTTTAGGAGCATGCTTATAAAAGCACATCAGAAAGTCATCATCCTTGAGTGGAAGGCTGCGTTGAAACTTTTAAATGTGTGATGAATGGGATGCCATGATAGGCATGTTTAATATCCAAAAGCAATTTTGAAAATTCCCTCTGTTTATTCTTAGGAGAGAGAGTTAAGAATCATCCCAGAGGATGTGCCATGCTGGATTTGACTCAACAGAACCTTCAGTATGGGTTTCCAGTTTCTTTGACCCCAAGGAAGTACTGTTGGGGAGAGAAAATAATGATACTAGTTGCTCTGTGGCTGAACTCTCATGGCTGCTTTGCCTCTTTTATTCAACCACAGTTACATTTTCTCTAAACTAAATCAGTGGGTTTTGGACAAGGTGATCAAAAATACATCCCATCTTTCTTCTTCCCAAAAATACATATGCCAAAAATGTCTACCGGAAAAGAGTTCAGTGAGCTTTCAAACAATGCATGGGTGTGAGGACAAGAGGAAAAATCTCCAGAGTGGACATAAATCTCACAAATAAATCAAGGAGCATTCTCCCAAGTGATGAAGCTAAAGAACAGTATCAGCCTGGTGTTAAGCAGAGACAAAAAGTCAATCGCCTATTGGTGAAGACTGCAAAAGAATTTATTATCTTCTGCTTACTCACCTCTTCAGGAAATAGGAGGCATAGTTGAGGATCTTCTAGTTTTGCACATCTTCAGAAAAGCATCCTTTGAAGGTGTTATATTTCCCAACTTTATGTTAAGCAGATCTTATCTTTGTTTTGTGGGTTGTTTTTATTATCTTCTTAATAATAAAACTCCTTAACATATAAGACAGTTGCACCAATCACTGTTTTCTGAGAAGTAAGAGCACTGTACCAACCGTAAAGCTGATAATGTTCGCACAAAAAAAGGCTATATCATGGCCTAGATAAGAGAAACCATGAAGGGTTGGCTTGCATGAAACTTTGAACAAGAGCAATATGCTTGGTTTCTCAGTCATCCATCAGGTCAAGCAAGGTGGACATCTGAAATTCCTGTGGCCAAATGTTGAATTTTGTAATTTACCCATTATACTTCAAAGACAACAACAAATGTTTGGCCTGTCATCAAATATTCGCAAAGGAGTCGAGCTGAAGAAGGGAAATCATCTAAACATGTATTCGTACAATCTTTAGATTTAAGTCTTAACACCTTCTGTGCTTTTTTTTCCCCCCAAGTAAAAGGGATTGAGAACTGGGTCAGTTCCTCGGGGATCATCCAGATGGAGGCACCTGCTTTTGCAGCTCAAGGAGAAGGGGACCGTAGGATGAGAAAACCTCATGCAGAGTGCAGAGGAATCATAGGTCTCATTGGCCATTGGCTTTTCTAGTGTATCAGAAAAGACTTGGGGCTTTCCATGACCAAAGTAAATAATGACCTTGCTTTGATAGATCAAACAAATAAGACCAGTGTTGTGCCTTTGAGAGCCCTTGATCCCAAAGAGAAAAGCAAGGGTTTTCCATTTTACTTTGGACCCATTCCATGGCAAACAAACGCATCCCACAGGTCAGACAAGAAGGGTATCTGACAGGATTTAAAGAGACTTTTCCTTTTTCCTTCTGTTCTTTGCACTAGCAATTTGTATTTAAAAATATATCAGACCAAAAAGCTTCTCACTCAGTTTATATCTGTAATGGATAGAAAATGTGGAACAGAAAATGTTCTGTGACTCACTCAAGAAATGTCTTGGCTTTGTAGCCTATGTGGACTTCTAGGAGTCCTGTCTTCCTTTAAAATCAGAAAACAGTGATCCTGCAAAGCCGTAAATATAATTCAAAATAGTCAGAATAGCTAAGTGGAATAGTATAGCGTTTAGATGTATAAACAGGAGATACCGTTGACTGTCTGTTCATCTGTACAAGTACTGCTCTTGGAATACTAAATCCATTTCTGAAGTTGTCATGTCTGTAAAAATCAGTGTGGAAATGCTGGGGATAGGTAATGATTTGAAGTCTGGAAAATTGTGCTTCACAGTGAGAGCTTTCAGATAGTCTATTCCTCCCTTTCAGAGGTTTTCAGAAGTGACATTTAGAGGACTAAAAGCAATTAATTTGCCAGGCTATGTTCAATATTATAGGAATCTGGAATCTGTACCAAGCTGTAACAAGATGCAGTAGCTGGAATCTAAGACTAGAAAATGTCTCTTACATAAATAGTTCTTTATTTCTAATTTAATAGTGCAAAAAGAT
Source organism: Phaethon lepturus (assembly GCF_000687285.1). Classification (NCBI taxonomy): domain Eukaryota; kingdom Metazoa; phylum Chordata; class Aves; order Phaethontiformes; family Phaethontidae; genus Phaethon; species Phaethon lepturus. The sequence continues at coordinate 16,880 of NW_010546046.1, read as the reverse complement.
TAAGAGCTATTGGAATGACTAGTGGACTCTGTATAAAGTCCTAAGACATCAGGCCTAAGTGCAATTTCTCTTCAGATGCTGTGGTGGGAGATAGGCTTTAGACTGTTACCATCAAGTTGGATATGGACAACTGACTAGTTGTAGAAGGTGAACTTCCAGCAAGATGACTCCCACTGCCATTACCTCACGTTAGGTCAGGGACTAGTTGTCTTAAAGAACAGCTGATGGGAATGCTGTAACTTGGAGGTGTAGGGAGTCTAAGGAGGTGATTGAGTTTTACAAGAATGTGAAAGAAGACTTTCTCACCTGGCAAAGAAAAGCGAAGCAAATAACCAAGTTAAGTGAAATGATAATGCTGACTGCAGGTTTGTAGTTATCAGTTGAGGCTTGATTATCTGTAGCAGGTTTTCCTCCATTTCCCTGTCTTAGGCTTAACAGTATGGACAAATGATTTACATTGTGTTCTCAAAGTGGAATCTGTGCGCAAGGTTGGTAGAAGCTGCCTTCCTCTTAAAAATTAGATGTGTTTTCCTGTTTTTTCAAGAGAGTAAAAGAAGAAATGGAACAAAGTTTTTGTAGTCCTGACAGAGCTACTATAGTCTTTCACATTGTGGTTCCTAAAGGATGATAAACCCCCAAAACAGAAGACTTCTCGTTTCTTCTGAACTCTACAACCCAGCACTTTGGTCACCCAGAACTTTAGTCCTGATTTTACAGACAGGAGATAGAGACTTTGGTTCTGCAGTTGCCACAAAGGTGGTTGTGGCATAAAAACCTAATCAGAATTTGTCAACGTGTCAATTTCCTACAGTAACCCAACGTTCTAGTAGAGATATCCCACCAATTATATTATGAAAGCATTTCAGGTCTCGACCCTTTCAGTAGAAATATGTTTCATGTTTTTTGCTAGACACCTCTCAAAATCTTAGACTTCGGTCCGTTAGGGATGATACATCTAGGAAACTTAAGAGATTAACTCTTTTGTCTTCGGTGCTAATCAAACACTTTTAACAATGAGCACTATCATTAGATCCTCTTTTTTTGATAATTGATGTACAAACAAGTCAGTTTCTGGGGGAAAATGGTACATTAGCTTGGTTTCAAAGGTCATGCTGCAGTAGAAGCATCGCTGTAAATGGTTTTCTTTCTAACTTTATAAACCAATTACTACATCAGGATGAAGGAGAGTTTTGATTCCCTAATTGACAAATTGTTTTCAGTTCTTAATTTGTAGTTTCAGTTTTGGAAGACTGCTTTCAAGATTCAGAACTCTGTATTGCAGTAGTCTAGCTGGAGGAGTTAGAAGACAATGGGGAGAACAAAGGAGTTCAGGAAAGAAGAAGGAGAAAGAGGTCTGAGCCGCTTCCTCTGTTTCTTGGTTTTGGAATGAGTGACTATTTTAACCTGTAAGTAATGCTGAGATTAGTGGCTATCTTTCATCATGAAATGCAAGTAAAGTTAAGATGGTAACTTCCTCTTGGCATACTGTTCCCTCTCCATTTCTCTCCCATATTCTGTGTAAAATCTTTTCTCCCAGGCATGGGTGCAAAGGAGCCTTATTGTCTTTAACTTGAATGTTTCCTTTCTTCTAGTAATCAAGCATACAGATATAGCCCCTGTGTGCTCAGCTGAAAAGGAAACCACTTTTTTTTTTTTGACAGTGAAGCTTCACTGCCAAATTGATCTTGTACTGCAGGTGGCTAGAGGTATATGATACAAGTTAGTTTGTCAGCTTTGGAACACATCTCAAGGGCAGGCTCTTCAGGAAGGGTGAACCATAGCACAAGTCCTATGATAAGGAAGTCTGGTTCTGCCTCCTTCAGCTTCTGAGACCTTGAAGATCCATTGCAGGTTCTGCTTTCAGGTAAAGGGAAACTTACTCCTATTTTGACCCTCCACTTCATAATAAAAGGCTTTAGTAAGTACTGATCCACATAAAGGTCTGGTCCTCAGCTGGGGAAAATTGGCAGCACTCCAGCAAATATCTAGAAATAAAAACCAGGAGAGATCTAAAAGCACAGCAGTTACTGGGACTTGCATAATATTCTGCAGCTTGTAAGAATACAGGAGCAGGAAGTTGGAATGACACTGATGGCTTAATCTTTCTGTGATCTCTTGTTTTTTTATGAGGGAAAGAAAATCTTTAGGAGAGAACTTTGCTCCTGTTCTCTTGGTGGTATTGGCTTGCATGGCTTTGTTTTTCTTTGAAAACTGATAGCAGAAGACTATCCAACCTTCAGGAGTGGAGCCATTATATGTGGGGCTGTGCAACAGAAGCCAAAGTTTAAAAATAAAATACCAGGCTGCCTTCCTGAGGATCCAGACATAGCATACGCACACATACGCAATATCTTGACTGACCACAGTTGTATCAGTTACTGAGTTCAGAGCAACGGACAATGAGAACCAAAAAGGGAGCCTTGTTCCTCAAAAAGAAAGAGGAAGAAATGTAAGACTTCTGCAGCCTCAGATATGAGTTTCTGGAGTGCATGGGACAGCCCTCATCACCAGCAGGGTTGAGAGACAATAAGACCAGATGACTGTCCGTCATTCCTGGTGGTGTCTGCTGTAGCCCTTTCCCAGCCCTTCCTTTTCTTTCCCTCATTTTCTCTGCCCTACTGAGTAATAGTTCTGGTCAGAGTAGTCTTTTTTTGAAAATGTGCTCCTTTTTTAAGACGTAAAAGAAGGGGCTTTTATTTCATACTGAATGCTGAGGGACCAGCATGCCAAGCATCTTCAGAAGAAATGAATGACCAACTCTTGACTTCAGAGCTACTTTAAAGATACACATCACCAGCATCATTCTCTGCTAGGCTGTGGAAATAGCACATGGTCAGTTTGCATCTTTCCAAAAGATCTGAAGACGGAGGGGCCTACAGAGGAGGTAGTACATAGACTGGGAAGAATTCTTTATGACAGAAAAGCAGAAATTAAGGTTTAATGCAAAGGAGTACAGCTTGGAAGGTGAGATAAGTTATGCTGGAAAGGAATGATCTTTTGAAAGAAAAGGTGAAATTATTCAGAAAAACAGTCTAATAAAATTGGAAGATAAATTCGTTACCACTTGTGAAGGTAGACAGGGATGAAGAAGGTGAAAGATTTAACCCTTTTTTGCCTGCTTCCCCAAAATGCTGATGTCATGTCAACTGCTAGACTTTGCTTGATAATTGTGAGCTGGGCTGACAAGGGGAGGAAGTCAGGGTTCCTCCAGTGGCTTGGTCTGAAGCAGCAGGGAGTGTGCTTCTTTCAGGTGACATGACATAAACTGTGCAGATAGCAGCTGTGCAGAGTCTTATGTGCCTGTACGTCACCTGAAGCTAGTGCACTGAAAGACTGGAGCCTATACTTTCGACTGCATGGAGTGGGCAGATGCCGTTTCCAGAAAAAAACCTGATCCCCAGATGCATGTCATAGTAAATGCAAACTGGATTTTTAGCTAGGCTTCTTCCAGCTGCAGCAAGCATGTTTGTAAATCTCAGTTGACAGCTACAGGGGAAAAAAGACAAAGAGGTGTTACCACTTCGTATCTCTGCCCAGGCAAAGTAACAGTCACAGCTGCCCATGACACACTTGGCTTTTGGCAGAGCTCAGGCTGGTTATGCTCTGCAGACATAGGATGAAGCACTCTCAGTATGCTTCCTTC
>NW_010546046.1:3128-13206 GCF_000687285.1 Phaethon lepturus | reverse complement strand
AACAGCAACGCCAGCAGTGTCTTGGATTACTACAGAGACTGCTCTGTGTCTGTGACCTCCTTCTGCAGAGTTCACATTAAATGAGGGTGAAAATGTGAACATCAGGGTTCACATTAAATGAGACCAGGAGTTCCTGGTAGCCTGCATATGGCTCTCAGCACAGGCTAATCACCTTTTTTGGATAGTTGTATTTTCTTAGAGATCCAGACTCTCAAACTGGAACACTTACTTTATTGAAAATTTTCAGAAAAAAAATACTAGCTTTACATAATAGTTGAACATAACCGAAGGTGATGCTGTAGCCTAAAGGTTTTGTAGGACCCGATTTTCTTAGAATCTGAACGTTTTTGTTTAAATCCATAAAATATCTGGGTCTTGTTTGTGGTGATGTCCTAACAACAAAGGGTAGGTGTAACTGTCAGCATGTGAAAACTAATTGCTTGGTTTGGTGTCATAAATTTTGTTAGCCAGAGTGGAGTGGAAGTGTGCACACGGTTTGTGGCTCCAGCTACCATGTGTGAAAGAGGGATCTGATTAAAACAAACTTCCTCTTCTTTGGTCGTGAATATCTCCTGCTTACAGAAGACACTGAGGAAGATCTAGAGTGTTCCTCTTACAGGTATCTTTATAAAGGTGCTATAAAGAAGATTCTCTTTGATGACTTCTAGTAAGTTTTGATGGTTTTTGTCCATATAGTTTATAGAACAGACAAATTATTAATATGTTGCCCGTTATTTAGAAATAATTTAGAAATCTAGAAAATTTAGAACTAAGTTTGGAAAGAGAGTAGACAGATTCAGCAGTTGGGGCAAAATCATATTAAGAGAAAAGCCTCTCAGAGCATATGAGAATTTCAGGTTTTTTAGCTGTCAGTCCTTCAAAATGAATATCCTTCCTCACCCCCATATAAAGCTCACTTTTAGGATGGCCACCTTTTTTTTCATCTCCCTCCTTCTACTGTGATCTTGAATAATATGAGGGTTAGACCATGTTCACCATACCTAAACTGTCTCCCCTGGTATTCTCCTCAGCTCTGCAGACTTTTTGCTGAGTTGACCTAAATTTTTCAGTAAAAGACCTGGATTCTGTGCAGAAAGCTGGAAATGGCAACTCCAGTTAAGGAGTACATACAAAGATAAATAAAGAACATCGGTTAATACCCTTGTGTGTGGTGTATGATTTACCCCTGCTCCTGAAATTTTAACTTCCACTGTGCTGGAGAACCTTTCATTTGTAGTTGTTGTGGGAAGTTAGTACTGGGATTTTGGGCACAGTGGCACAGAAAGGTAGTGTGGCATAATGGGGAAGAGTTGGAGTCTGGAAACCCACTTTCTGCTGCTGGCTGTGCCACAGACCAGCTGTGCGACCTGGAGCCAGGCTACTTCACTTCCCTGTGCTTCTCCATTACCAGGTAAAGGAAGAAGGTTCTCCATGGTGCAGACTTGCTCATCTTGCTTTTCACACAGAGAGACCCTACAACAGTGTGTCCTGAAGCTGCATGAGTCAAATAAATAGGTAGTAACTGCATGGAATACAGTGTCAGTATAATTCCGCCTTTTTGTTCCTTACATATTACCTACAGGTTGTGAGTCTTCAGATTTTGTTCATATTTGAAGCTGTTTGAAAACTAGGGGAGTACTTCAGTCTTTTCTCTCTCCGAGAGTAAGACACTTCTGCTGACTTAAATGACTTGTTTGTGATAAATGAATGCAAACGTGAAACATGCGATAATTGTCTTTTGTCTTGCTTTGGTGTTCCATAAACAGCAGAAGGAAAAATGAAATTTCTGCAGGACTGATTGTGTAAGTTTGGCATAGACTCTTTTGTCAATGAAGTTCTAAATTAATGTAAAACTTTCACTCTGCATACATTCCCGCAAACAAGAACCCACGCTTGAATGAATGCTTGTTGCAAGAAACAAATAAAAAAAGTACAAATGCCTTTTATTCAAATGAGTTTTAAAGGGAAAAGAAGTCTAAAATGGATTATAAAACACACTACATTCTTGGTTTTTCTCTTCTGTAGTATTCAAAGGATGTTGTCTAACATAAATGAAGTACCTCAAAATATTCTTTGTATGTGTTTTGGTGTCATATGATTCATGTATGCCTTTTTTGGGATGAAAAAACAAGAAGGAGATTCACCTGACTGGCAAGTGGTGTTGCTAAATGTTGTGTCTGAAGGGCTGTTCACTTAGCTGGACTCTTACTGAAAAGAGACAGGTGGTGTTTTTCTCTGTGACTGTCCATGTCTCTTCTTCATGGGTAGTTGAAAAAATGCATCCTGTCCCTTTCAACTGGCATAAATCTGAGGACATACAATTTTACAATAGTTGAGTCTATGGTCTTTGTGGTTTAGGGGTTTTTTTCCTCACTTGCTTGTTTCCATCTTTGTTACTTTAGTAACAAGAAGAAAAAAGAATTTCTTTATATGGTTCTGCTTTGAAGTAATCCTGCTTTATTTTAAAACCTCTTGAGCTGGAGGATTCAGTGACATTTGATCTACCTAAAGTATTTATGTGTACCTCTTGGAAAAGCAATAAGTAGGAAACTTTGTAAGTTTCTTCCCTTTAAGTTAAACTTTGGTTCCTTTTTTTAAGTGGTTCTATAATCAATAAAACCAATTTCAGTTATATACCCCTTTGCTTTGGAACTGTAGAACATTGCAGTGTGTCTCTGTCATTACCATAGGTGAATATTCTTTCTCTTTTTTTAAAAATATTGTGAGCCAGACTACCTTTTTTGCTTTAGATTAATTAAAACTAATTAATTAATTAATTAAGTAAGTAAGTAAAAGACGTGTTAATATTGCATGATTTTGTTTGTATCTCATCAGGTTGAAAGTTCTGTTGGATGTTTTAAACCATCACAGGACTTGAATAATCTGGGTCCTTTTGGGTATTTTTTTTAAATGTTTTTGCCATCTTTGTTAGCTTAAAATATATCTTACCCACTTCCATCTACTTTGCATGCAGAGTAAATGTCAAAGTTTGTCTACCCATGTGGAGTTACTTAGACAGAACTATTGCCATTTCAAATAACCCTCCTTAAGTCCAAAAGCATGTCCAAGTGTGGGTAAAACCCTACTGCTGGTTCTTCTCACACACGTGGCTTGGTGTGAACGTGCGGGATGACCTGGATGAGAGTGTTTGAAGGAAGACACGCTGAGGTCAGTTGCAGAGGGCTTCTAGTGAGAACAGTAACACTAAGTGGATCCTTTAGAACAAAATGGATCTGCTCCATATGCAGATACACAATGACCTCATTGTATTTCAGTGCTTGGGTTGCGGAGCTGTTGGCAGTCAAGATTTCTATCCCCTCCATTCCAGAGAGGGAATATCCCTGGAGCAGTTGCTCTTCAGCTAAAGCAATGGCTAGTGTTCCAATGGGGAGAGACAAGAACTGCTGCCTAGACTACTTTCCTAGAGCCAAGTGTGGATGGGCTGCTGGTTGTAGGCAAAAGCAGAATACGTATCCTGAAGAGCCACTATTCCACGAATTTTCAATAAGGTACCTGGATTTGCAATGAGAGAAGAGATTTTCTGAGGACAAAGCTTATGAGAAGGTAATTTCTTGGCATTTATCTAAAGCTTCTCTTCAGGCATCTCTTCGTTGCTTCTTAGTATTTATGTGCAAAACCAAAAATCCTGGTGAAATCTAAGGTGCCGCTGGGGTACCTTTTCTTGAATTTGTCTAAGTATCTTGGTGTTTTTTTCACCACTTTTTAGAAAGTCCTTCTACCTTGACTTTACCCAAGAAGTCTCTTCTCTTAGGCCAGGAAAACTGAAAATGTATTTCAGTTCTCACCTTGCTTTAGACAGAGTGCTCTCTGAGAACCTGTGTTGAGTTTTCTACATCCTGCTTGTTAGAAAAATCAAGCATTTGGGTTCAGTTTCCAGGTTACACAGATTTCCAAAGGTTAAGGAAATTAATTTATCTGGAGATTTTCTCTGAAATGGACTGTCCTATGCTTTTCTTTTTCCATAACGAAGATGCACCATCTTCTTTCAGAGTGTTTGAATAAAACATGATGGCCAGGTTTCAAACTGGTGATGACCTAAGGCAGCTAAAATATTTAATGAACTATTTGTGAATTATGAGAATTTGTTAGTTTAATTCAGTGGGTTAAACAGAAGGATTGGGTGGGTGGAAGATAGGAGAACTGGGTGTTCCTGGTCTCCCTTTATTATTTTTTTTCAGAGACATAACTTTTTATGTTGATGAACTAGTCTTGAACTGAACTTTCTTTATGACAAGAGACATTGATTCTTTATATGTAGTTTGACAATTTTTTACGTATTATGGGATAAAGTTTTGGCAACTAGTTTCTCTCTTATCAGTTTTCACCACGTGTCTTTAGGGTAAAGTGAGAATGGTCCCACTTTCTTAAAAATGAGAGCAATCTTATGACAAAAGTAACTGGTTATTTTGTTCTAAAATTGGATTTTGTTACCTTCCTAGTTATTTAAAATGCTTGAAAATATTTCAGTTTTAAATGGTTAAGTGTAAAGCATTTACAACAGCAGAAAAAAAACAAGGTGCTGTGTAATGGACTTGCAGAAGAGGAAAAAAGCCACAATAGTTCTGTAATGTCTACATACTTGCAAGGATTGTAGCTTTTGAGGGATACAGTTGGTTATAAACTCAACCTCTCTTAGCCATGGGCCTTATTACAAAGTCAGTCTTGGGTTTTGTTTTTTTTTTTATGGTCCATTTCCTGTTTGGGTATTTCTTAGGAGGAAGCAAAAGAAATGGGATCATAGTGGCTGATCCTCAGTCAGCTTATTTAAAGCAAAAAGGGTTAAACTAGGACAGAAGAACTCAATTAGGAGCTTCAACATCTTATCACTTTTGATACAACTCAGCTTTAATAATAGTTTTCTCAATTTCAGTATGTCCAGATTAGTCAGGGGAAAGAACTGTTTGTTATTGGCAAGAAATAAGGTGAACAAGAGGTTGGTTTTTTTCCTTTTTGTGAGGGAGATTTTTCTTAATTATTACCTACATAACAAAGCATTTCTTATACAGATGGAGAATAGCAGCTTTTTCCTGTTTTTAATGTAACAGTTTCTGATGCCTCTTTGATCCAAACACTTTCTGGCTGCAGAACTTCCATTAACCTTGGTCAATTCATAGATACTGTGATGCATAATCCTAGTATCACTCTGAATTCCTTTCCCCTTCCCACCTGCCCCACCCCTTGAAGTGCATTGTAGATGTTGCACTTAGTTTCTTCGAGGGACTGTCTGCCGTGTGTCATGCAAATGATGATGACTGAGCCAGTATGCTATTTTAAATAGGGCTTTATATATTACACCAACTGCAACAACTTGTTTCCTGGAAGGACCAAGTGGGTGGAGATGGAGATTGAAGGGGGAGTAAAAGAAGCAAGCTTCTCTTTTGGACCCAAGATACTGCATTCCCATGTGGATATATTCCATCCCAACACGTAATCCAATGGACTGTATACCTATGTACACATATACACACACACACACATATAAAAAGTTATTTGGGACAACATAAATGTTATCTGCAACTTGTTGTTCCTCCTTTTCAGCAGTATCACTTTTCAGCCATCAGTGACAGGACCAACATCTTGCTTCCACCATCTCCAACAGAGCATCTTTACTTGCACAGGTGGAGGAGATCTTTTGGGAGGGGTGGCAAGGAGAAGGGTGGTGGCCCAGTGGTAATCACTAGTCTGAGATCTGTCAAATACTGGAAAAGTAGATGTTACTCTACCTGGGGCAGAGATGCTGCTGCCATACTGCAAGTGAGTCAGTGGGCAAATAAGACTCTATTCTGTCTGGCATTATAAATGGGTCAGTGATGGATTTGTATTACCTGAGGAAATGAACTGGCTGACAGAGAGACTTCTGCTTGCTGCCCAGCAAATGTCAAATATAGCAGGAAGCTTGGGGGAAGGGGAGAGATAGCTGGAGACAAAGGCGGTGTTAAAATACCTAGGATGTCAGTGGAGCTCCTCAAAGGAGTGTTCCTGAGGAGTAGGCTGGGAAAGCAGAACAATCTTTAGACTTTGTTAATCAGCGTTTTCTTGTCCTCCAGTAGGGTTTCAGCTATGGATGCTGCTTTATAATTAGAGTTGTGCATGAGGTGGGTTTGGGTTTGCATGAGGTGATGTGCTGTTCTGTTCAGCTTTGTTCGCTAGTACGGAACATGACTTCTGGTGCTTTGGTTTTATAGGGTTAAATGCATTACTCTGAGTGCCCTTTTTCATCGTCTCCACATGATGTCTGCATGGGGTTAACCCTTTAAAGGAGTACATTTGGAGCATGTAAGATCTCAGGATAGACTGAGGGAGTGGGCTGCATCATGCCCAGGGTCCTTACTGAGCTGAGCTCGTATTGGTGATGAAAGGCAGGCAAGTGGGCTTTGGCTCACTTGGATCTGGTTCATGCAACATTTCTTTGTTTCCTGACTGTCCTGTGAATTTCTCTTACTTGGAGAGTCTTGAATGTCTACCAAACTGGGCACTGTATTATGGAAATGATTTCTGGCTGAAGTATTACTCCTCTCACCAGCCGAATTCAGTCTCTTGTCACCACTAGCTATGACATAGGTCCAGCAAAGCATCTTTTCACATCCTTCTTTCAAGAAGGTGATAATCTCTCTTTATTTTGCCTTCTTGAAGCCATTTTTCAGTAGCAGTCCCAAAGAAGAGCTTTGCCCTTGGCATTTGTGGTTTCTGAGTGCTAGTGACTTGATTTCCACCTCTGTGACTACACTGAGAGTGCCTGCTTGTATTTTGAACCAGCTGTGTTGGCTGGTCTAATCTCAGATCTCTAAGATTAAAATTCTGTGGCACCTAAAATAAACCAGCAGTTCATGTGTTCCCGTGGTTTAGTTCTGTCACCAGTTTATAAGCTGTATTTAGCCTCTGTAAAAACACTGTGCTCCCTGCAAACTAACACTGGTCCTCTCTAAAGCATGCTTGCAACTCTCCAGCTGCAGCACTGTCAGTGACCATGCAATGGAGCATGTAGTTTGGGGTGAATGGCAAGATTACTTTTCAAGGCACTACAGGGTGCGCAAGTCTGTTTTAGGGTTCATTTAAGGGCAGATGGCCATCAGGAGATAATGTCTTCTGTCTTCAGTCACAGCTTTGCTCTTTCCCACTTCAGTTCACGGTGTAGCAGTGTATGTGGTTGAGTTTGTCATATCTGATTTGCTACTGGCAGGACCCCCTTTATAACAGCTCTGACTTTTCTTGGCAAGAAAGAGATCTTTGCTGGGGTTATGCCAGGCTGAGCAGCCTGCTCCTCCCCCTGCTCCTTACAGGGTGAGTCTGGTAATGCATCCTTTGTGTACAGAGCTCCTAGAAGATGTTATTTGCAATGCATGAGAAGGAATTAAGACTACCCAGGCAGAGTGCTGCCGTGTTCTTCAGCACCACCTACTGACATCTTCCTCTCCCACGTCCCAAGTGCACAGGGGAGTGCACTTCTTTTAACTCACAGGATTTCTTGAGGTAATTAACAATACACTCTTGGCTGGAATATTGGAAACCCCAGACACACTGCTTTCAGTTGCATTATGCCATATGGGGAGCACTGAGGAGCAGTGTACAAAGGCCAAGTTGCTTGGCTCTGGTATCTGTTTTCCTAGGTTGGGACAGCCCACTTGTCTCTTAAACACTGATGTCTATGCAGAAGGGCATTAAGAGGTTGGGTTGTGTCAGTGGGGTGGATGACTTGGCTCGTTTCCTGTGAGTATTTAGTGTGGAAACCAAGTGGCAGACCACATTTCTACTTAAAGAGTTTTGCCCTATGCTGCTCCATCTTCCTCTTAAGTCCTGAAAGGATTTTAAAAGTTTTGGATTTTTTTACAGGTTTTGACTGGGAAAAGCGTTTAATGCCTTTTTTTGGGTATGTTTTCATTTTCTTCCTCTTCACCTTCTGATAGCAAACTAAGTTTATTCTGTAAAAAAGGAGCCTATCTGATCAAAATTTCCCCCCTTCCTAGCAGAATTGTTGTTGCATCTTCTTGTAACGCATGGCCAAAGCAGTATTCTGTTTATTGACTCTGGTGAACCACAGGAAAACTTGACAAAACTGTCTGTGTGTCTGTATTTACACCTCCACAACTATTTTGTGCAGGAAGTTAAGTACCTGCCATACTTAATAAGGGAAAAAGTCCTACTCCAATCATTTAGTTGTTCAGATTCTCACATATATTTACAGTCTTTTTGATTTATGTAAGGATCAATAACGTGCCATGAAAGTAATTCAGAAGATCAGAAAAACCCATCCTAGTCTTGCTTGGAGCAAAAGCATTTAATACTCAAGAGCCTTCTCATAAGCGAAGTTCTTCATCCTAAGACTCAGTTGCCCATGCTTTCTGTACCATATAATGCCTCACAGCTAGCCTTCAGGAAGGGAAGACAAAAAAAGCCAGAATCATACTTTGTATGACTCTCTCACAATTTGTCTTTTAATTAAGTTGTGGCATTTTATTTGCAATCTGCTTTTATTTTATAAGTTTGATGTTTGAAAGTATCCTTCAGGCATTTAGATGGCCTCTTAATGAAAGAACACATATATATATGTACACTCCAGGAGCTCAAGGAAAGAAGGAGAAGAGACATTTTTTGTGAGAAATAGAAAAGGAATGGTCAGGGCTTAGGTAGCTTGAATCAGTAAAGCCCCAGCCTGATGCTCTTTGTAGTTCGGTTCCTTATATCTGAATTGTGTTTGTTGATTTGATTTCCTTGCAAGTAACGTGGGTGTAAGATCAAGTATTCTGTCTTGGACTTTTGTCTTCCTTGCTAGGGAAGTTTGTGTTTTCTGCAGTGAGATAACTATCAGTTTGCTGTGTCTGCTTGACGCTGGGGACTGCAGTCTTTTCCTCAAAATACCTCACAGAAGCTGACACTTTGCTCCTATCTGTCATCCTCCTTTCTTTCATACCTCCTTGTAAAATCTATGGTGTGCCCTTATTCTGCTAGGGTCTTACAGTGCAATGGCTAAGACGCATTAATGTTCAGTAACTGAGCACCATGTTTTTTGGTTTTGTTTTTTTTGTTTGTTTGTTTTGTGGCTGCTTTTTTTCCCCCCATTTTTTGAAAAGTCATAGTCTTGGAGAACAGGTTGAGCTGATAGCAGTGTATCCATCATTTGGACCCATTCCAGGTCATTTATGTGTTTATGTATTAAGTTCCCCAAATGAAAAATAACTGGAGAGTCTGTGAATCCTTGTTCTCTTCTTGAACTGAAAACCCATCTATGCTTCTGGCAGCTCCTAGCACTGTGTAGCCTCTCTTCCACAAGCTTTAAGAGTAATACGGTTTGTATTTCCTTTAAAGTGTAGAAGATTTTCCAAGCTATGCAGTAGCTTTCCAGTGATCCATAGTATAGTATAAAGTATGTTAAATGAATGTGTGTATTCAGGAACATCTGTAAATAGTAACTGTATAGGGATAAACAAAGTTGCTTATACTGTTTTCTGTGACTGGGAGATTTCTGAAAAGTTTCAAATATAATGTGCAAAGAATGCATAGCAGGAAGGTGTCCTTTTGTGGAATCTGACCTGGAGCCCACTTGAGGTTCAAACAGTCTTCCAGGTGGCTGGATAAGTAGATTTTATGAAAAAAATGAGCCTGTGTCTGCTCAGCTTAGATCATTGTTTTACTGTTGAGTTGTAATGCATCTCTAATAGAAGTTCTTCCCTGAATTATCTTACATTGTAATACGTGTTTCCATGTAGGTCAACAGAAATATTTATTGGAAGAAGTGGACAATAGGATCACACATATCAGCCAACGTACTTCTCTTATGGGTACAACTGTTGAGTTTCAGAATTTAATAAATGACCCAAAACTGTACATCAGTATGGAGATCACGATAATAAAAGGTGTAACTGGTGATAAAATTTTACCATAAGCCCTTTACGTGAAAATATGAACGACAAGGTAAGTACATTGGAGTGGACAGTTGCAACCCAACCCATGGAGTTCTACCAAAATTCAGGTCTATCAAATAAAAAAAGGCGAGGGGGGAAGAAATGGTACTTCAATTTAGTTTCTTTTGATACCAGGTTGGTGGAGCAATTCCAAAGAC
>NW_010546046.1:0-3091 GCF_000687285.1 Phaethon lepturus | reverse complement strand
GTAGCTTGATGAATTTGGTCACTGAAAAAACCCCCATGAGTTGAGTAGGTTTGCCTAACTGTAGTTGAGAGTTGAATTTATTCTTTGAATTCCTCATTAACTATGGGGTTTTTTTATAAAGGAAAGATGAGGCTAGCTTCCTCCAGTTAGAATAGCTTTCAGGTTTCCAGTTTCTCATATGTATAAATTTTTGCATTGCTCCTTTAATTTTCTTGCATTTTCCCTGATGTGATCTTATGTTATAAAAAGTGATTAAAAAAATTTTAAAAAGGCAAAACAACCCCAAACACAAGGGCATCAGAGCAGCAGCATCTTCGTATGTGCGCTGAACCTGGCCAGGAGCCCAGGTGGCATGGCTGGAAGGTTCTCACCGCAGCTGTAAGCACTGGTGCCTCGTAAAACCCAGGCTTCTTTGGCAGGGAAAAATGCCTGTGGTGTTACTCATGGGAATTTTGAAAACTTGTCATGTCTGTAATTAGTTGCTTGTGAATTGCATTGCCGTAGTGTTTGGTAGTTTATTTCTGGTAGATTGATCTCCAACAGCAAGAAAAAGGCAGCGGTAAGATTAGAGCAACACTGAAGCTTCCTGCGTGTTTTGAAGGAAAAAGATGTTTTCTGGTGCGTGATTCCAGCCTCTGCTGAGACGTTTTATTCATGGCAAACTGCTTTGACCCAATGCGCCATGTTGGAGCCGCTGGGGCTCCCCACGGAGAGGCAGGTCGGCACCTGGGAGACTGGGCCCGTCCCACCACCCCGGCTGGGAACAGGGCAGGCTGAGGGGCAGCCTCAGCCCTGGGCATTGGGAACCTCCCTGGGGCCCAGCCAGGCCGTGGGCCTGCAGGTGGGCCTGGCTCAGGGGGACCCAGGACCGGGCTGTGGGGAGCTGGAGACCGGCCCTGCTGTGGCATTGCTGGGGCAGGGGCTGATGGCTCCAGGGGGTGAAGTGTGTCCCCTCACGGTCCTGGGCCGTGGGGGAGCTCCAGGAGGGCTGTTCAGGAAGAGCGAGGCCTCTGGGTGCCCTCAGGGCTCTGACACACACTGCATCTCCAGGGGGACTTTATCCAGTTGAAAGGGGTTTGGCAGTGTTTCTGCCAGTGTGATGGAGCATGTAACATCATAGAATCATTTAGGTTGGAAAAGACCTTTAAGATCATTGAGTCCAACCATAAACGTAATACTTGGCAGGTCCATCACCAAACCAGGTTCCTAAGTGCCACATCTACACATCTTTTACAACCAGTTCCCTGGGCAGCCTGTTCTAGTGCTCGATAATCCTTTTAGTGAAGAAATATCTTTCAGCTTCCACCTTGGCATAGAGTAAAATGTGTGTGCAACCTGCATATATGAGGTAGGGATGAAGATGCCTCTGATGATCTGACAGGAGGAAGACTTGGAGAACTGGAGATTTCATTGTTTTACATGCGGAGTTACTAATACTGAGTTGGAAGTTCACATATTGTGTGTGGTCTGACTGACCTTTTCAGTTGTGGTTATGCATGTGCGTATTCTTAACTTCTAGAAGCTTTGCTGACTCCATCTCAAAATATAACGGATGGGTAGTCAACCACAGAAGCTCAAATTTGAGGTCAGTGCCTTGGGCTTCACAATTAATTTTGTATTTTGAAGCTTTAAAACCAAACTTAAACATAATGATCTGAACTACTTTGCGTGCTGCCAAATTCTGTAATGACTGTTGTTC
The DNA here is from genome assembly GCF_000687285.1 of Phaethon lepturus. Lineage (NCBI taxonomy): Eukaryota > Metazoa > Chordata > Aves > Phaethontiformes > Phaethontidae > Phaethon > Phaethon lepturus. Next base: position 1,392 of record NW_010546046.1, on the reverse strand, counting down.
AACAAGCACAATTATCTTTTGTTTTGGATTTTTAAAAACCTAGAAATCTAATGCAACTCTGCCTCTGATGTTCTCATGCATTTATGAGTGTAGGGAAGGATGTTGAAGGCAATTTGAGACTTCACCTTGGGTCTTTAAAATTGTGGTTTTGAGAATCTGTTTTGCCCAGTGTTTTGGAAGCTTTCTGCTCTTAAGTAAAATGAGAATACCTCTTCTCCATATTAAGCATTAAATACATGTATTTTAAGAACAGGTTGTAAATGCAAATTAGTCAGACAATGACATTTTAATATTGTTTGGTGAGGTTAGCATCACATTAGTAAGGGTATTTTAGAAGTCACATTATCTGTGGGCAATGTGGTCTCAAGAGATTGGTTGTGAATATGTTAGAGGGCTTGTGGGATTTATGGATTCATTTCATGGTGGTTGTGTTTGGTTGGTTTGGGTTTTTTTTTTCCCCAAGACTTCCTGTTCTGCTTTTGAGTTAGTGGGTTTGGTAAGTCCTCTCTCACTCCACCTCCATTCCCCTCTAAATTTTCTTACTGTACTGTTTGAAATTTAAAGGATTATGGAATGCGTTGCCTTGGCTGGTCATGATGGAAATATGCAAACCTTGCTGTGTTTCCTTTGTTTGGGGTGTGTGTCTTGCCAGTGTATTAACATCCGCACGTGAAAATGCCCTTTGCTGGCGAGTTGGTGGATCTCACTCAGTTCCATATCCCATGCAGACAAAAAAGAAGAGAGAAAGACACAAATTGTGTTTCAGTTTCTTTTGATATATGAGCTCAAACTAGCAGTTTGTGGGGTTTTTTTCACCTTTATGCAGTGCCCGAGTTTTAAAGAAAAATGTGGAAATGGTAGGGCAGAATTCCTTACAAAATGCTTCATCCTGCTTGCAGTGTGATGCATGGTGAAAACATCAAAATGAAGTCCATTCAGCTGTACTTGATGTTTGTTCCTCATAGAGCTGCAGTAAGATTAACCCCTTCTCTGACTTGTTGCTGCCTTTGTAATATAGACCCTGCTGCGATTCAAGCTGGAACCCATTAGAAAGTCTCCATCAGTTTTTGTAATCAGCAGTATTAACGATGTCTTAACTCTTCCTTCAGATTTGTAGCAGAAGGGTGGTGTTGGTTCTTGAGGATACTTCAAGAATATGTTGTATTCTGTTGTATCCTTGAGGGTATCTTCTCCCAGCATTAGCGTACCTCACTGCTGGAGATGGGGATGGTGGTGGTTTCCACCTCCTGTGGAGCTGCCATGATTATCTTTTTTTCAGAACCTCAGGTTTGCTCTCCCTTCTCATTTTCTTTTTTGTAAGCTGGCCTGAAATTTCTGAAAGAGACACAGCTGAAAGCGTTTCGTGATGGTGTTTCTAAAGGGTCTGAAGTT
>NW_010546045.1:47304-56689 GCF_000687285.1 Phaethon lepturus | reverse complement strand
TGCCACCAGGCAGCGCAGGGAGCCGTGCGCGGCCGTGCCCGAGGGGGCGCAGGGTGGGCTGAGGCTGAAGCAATTAGACCGTGCAGGTCAGCGGGAAAGGGATGTTAGCAGAGGGGGGCTGGGAAGGCTCGTACTGCCTGCTAGAACAGTAGTGGGTGAACCCAGGCCAGCTCTTAACAGTTTCCTTATCACCCGCACGTTCACTTCTGTTTTTCTTTCCTTTCACAGGAGAGGCAGGGAAGGAGGAGGATTATTGTGAGTCAAGTGGAATGTGATGGAGAGGCAGACACCTGTCAGAAATGTATCTTGATCCATCAGATTGATGAGAAATCAAGGGGGATAGTTGGTGCTACACATTACTGCTCTGATGTGCTGCGAGGAGAGGAGTTGCACACTGTGTGTGGGGACCTGGCCAGAGAGCAGAGACGTGCACATGGCTAAAGTACTTGTGTGTTCCCTTTAGCTTTTAATTTTCACTTGCCTCAGTAAAAGCACTGTAAGCCAGGGACTTCACTTTCAGGACTCGCTCACTGGAAGAAATCAGTGACATGACACAGGCTGTAGGCAACTTCTTTCTTTCTTTTCTGTCTCATCTGTCTGTCTTTTTACCCCAGGGAACAGAGGTGGTTATTACAGCCTGCAAGAAAAGGCCCCTTCCAGACTTCTCAGTCCTTCCTTGTCTCCAGAGAGCATTGCTCCCCTTAAGCATTGACTCTCAGCTGAAAGTTTGGTGGAGAGGTTGGGTCAGGTTGTTCCATTTCTTGCAATGCCTTATTTAGAAAGAAGATGCATCCCGGTATAAAAATGACGCTGCCACTTCCAGAACAGCAGGGAGTGCCCAGGGAAAACACAGGGTGTCATGGAACGGTGCTGCCTACAGCTCTGCCTGCTCCTGCTCCAAACATGGGTGGCTGGCAGAAGGGCTTGGTGCATTAAGTGCTTTGCAGCTCATGTTTTGTGGCAGCCCCGTGTTTGCTTAGCTGTGTTCACCTTCCTCGTCTCATGAACTTCCCTGGGAGGCCAGCGTCCTCGCCCTGCACAAGCGTTTGCAGAGCTGATGTGGAGATGACACATCTGCTTGTCAAGCCTCTGGACCCTGGGACTCTCCTGAGTTATTGCAGCTAGTCAGCTTATTCTGAATATGAAAAACAGATTCCTGCAGGGAATTTGGGGTTCGGAATTCTTCTCCTCTTTAATTTATTTTTCTTTAAGTAAATTGAGGGAACTGCAGCTATTCCATTGACAGGAAATGCTGAAGGATCTATCTCAAATCATTTGCTCAGACCTCCAGGGCCCGGGGGTTTATGAAAGGTTTTTGCTATAGCCTCTCCACCAGCTCTGGGAAACATCTGTTCCGCATTCTGAATGCATTTTCCCAGCAGAGCTTGTTTTAATAAAATCATCACTTTCTCTGTGGTTAGAAAATCCAGTGCAATGAAGTGTTTTTTCTATGCTAAAACGTTCTTGACCACTGATTAATGAGGAAGTTAAAAAGCAGCATGTAACATCATTTGACTTATCCTGTTCTTCCAGAAGCTTCTCTGATGCTCATACTATGACAGAGTTCACCAGAACCGAAGCTCTGAACAGTGACAAGTGTTTAATGTTACTCGCACTTCTTGCTTTTGTTGACGCTTCACTGTAGCCTCTGTTTGAAATAGAGTCTCTAAGTGTGGCATGTGACTAGCATGTATATTGAATAAAGCTATGAAAGTGAGGCATTTCAAGGCATAGGCAGGGGAGGTGAAATTGTTAGTAATTTTTAAAACGTATCTTATGACGCTTTTTCCCCTTGGTTGTGTCCCAGCTCTGAAGTGGCCTTTCCTCCACAGTAAGTCATCTTAGAAAAAGTCTTGCTGTGGTTCGATCCATCTGAGACCAGAACAATTATGTGTACAGTCAAGTTATTCTCTGCTAAATCAGAAAAATAGGAGAACCTGGAAAAGTCCTCAGCTCACTGGGGACTCCTTTGTCCTCAGCGGAGGTGATGGATGTGGTTGTGGTAGCTACCTTCCAAGTTCAGCTATGGAGCTGTTCCCCTGTGTGAACAGCAACCAGGGAAGGAAGAGGAGATCCAGTGAACATGAAGAGAGTCTTCATTGGTCTGGAGAGGAAAAATTATCCTGGCTTGGAACTGCTCTGAAAGGGGGAGGTTTTGATTTTAATGGGAACTTTTCCACTTTGGAAAAAATGGACATGCTGCAAAAGCTTCATCCCATCCAGCTTCCATGTAGGAACATTTTGTGTTCTCAAACTCTCAAACTGCAATTTTTCAGACACCTACAATTCCTAGTAGCAGTAGTTGGGTTTTAGCCCAAAATTCTAGGTAGATGTCATCTGAAAATTAAGCTTTACGTATCTTGGGATAGACTGATGTTTCTCCTTTGCTTTCAGTTGGGTAACTCACCTTGCCCAGATTAGTGTTTTCAGATAAAAGCTAGAAGATAGGTGCTGTTAAAATGTTTTAGAAGTCAGCTGCCACTTGAGCAGGTTTGAGGTCCTGGAGGGACTCAGTAGGAGAGTGGTGGGTATTTCTAGGCCCACTACATGTGTCCTGATTCACCAGCAGGCTGCTTAGCTGCTTTGCTTTTTTAGAGTAGAAGCCCCTCATGGTTTGTAATCAAGTGGAAGCAAGCACAGAAGCTTTATTCAGTAAAGGATCTGATTGTCCCCTCTTTGGTGGTTCAGACTGCCTGGGCTTAATAAAAAAGGCAGAACATGCACAGCAATAAATACCTTCAACCCTAAGTTGCATCTTGTAGAAGACAAATTTTCAGGTCCAACTACTTCTCCTAGTCCCACCCTCTGTTGTGGGAAGAATGGGTACTAAATGGAGTCTGCTTCCTGCGCTTTCCTCAGGTTACACATCTTTTACCCTGTGCTAGTAGTACAAGGGAACGACAAACAGTACGGTTTTGATGGCATGATTTGTGCCCTCTCTCTTAATACATTGTCTCTTATTTTGGTTCCAGCTGAACAACTTGGACTTCTTTTAACAAAACTGGATTTTCATTTTCGTCTCCTGGTAGAGTGGGAGAAACAGCTTTCTTTCCAACAATGCCACAGCCTGCTGCATTCTGCTTCGCTGGACCCTTACCTACCACCTCAGGCTGCCTCTCTAGTTCCTGCAAACAATTTAGGCACCTGTTCTTCAGCCAGGGCTGTAAGCATGGTGGATTTATCTCAGATCTAAGGTGCATTTAAGCTACTGGATGTTTCTTTCAGTCAGCCAAGCTCCCTTGGCAGTCCGGGTCTGCGGGAAACAGAGAAACGAGCTGTTGTACAAAGCGTGCTGTAGGTAGAAGATGAAATATTCCCAGCCTGGGCAGAGAATCTCATGTGTGTTTTCTGCCAGGTTGTGCACAGAAACTAAGTTTAATCTAGTTAGGGAGTCCAGCAGTGTCCTGCTGGGGCTGTAGCTGTTAAGCAGGACAAATTGTTAGGAAGGACTGAATCACAAATACGTGGGAGTTAAAAGAGCTCAGGAGATCTAGTGCAGCTCCCTGCATGGAGGCATGATCGATCAAATTCTGTATCATCCCTGGATGTGGGAGGTGCAGACAAAGCTTGAACAGTCAGGCTGGAGAAAGGTGATGGCTGGTTTGGCACAGCAGCAGGGGAGAAGTACTGAGGATGAAAGTGATCTTGGAGGGTTTGTCAACTGCTGGATATACATTAAAAAATGGAAAAGTCAATCCTGTTTTGCTCATCTCATTATGGGTTACTGTAAGCGGCAGACCAAGCCTGCCTTCTTATTACTGTATTGGCTTTCCACGGAGCATTGTGTCAAACTGAAAATCTCCATTCTCCTCTTCAGCGTTTCTAATGATAACAGGCTTCAAACATACACGGGCATTTCATGCTCTGGAGCAGCAAGGCTGGAATCAGCTCTGCTCTCGGACCTGACAGAACAGTCCAACAGAGAGGTACGACGTCAGGAACGTGTTGAGAGGGCAGCAGGACCTGCACGTTGCCTGCAACCTATGTGCAGCTGCTTCCAGATGCAAGGTGCATTTCTTTGCTTCCTTATGTATTTATTATGGCACATCAGTTACTTATCTTTGTTTTGCTAGGATCCTGCATTAGCCTTCCCTTGAGAAGAATCAGAAGAGAGGACTAAGTGTCTGTCAAGTTGCTTCGATCTTTGTGATATGTTCGGGTATCATAAGGATAGGAAATGTGTAAAAACTCAGGTGAATTGGAACAGGATCTTCCAAAATTCTCACGTATGATTCGAAAACACCCTTGTGGGAGAGAAAGGTGTGGGTGCTCCCTGTCTGTACTAGTGAGATTAGTAGTGTTTGAAAATATCCAGTATATCTGCACACCCATATCTGGCCTTTGTGTAGAGCTCTCCCTTCTCATCAGCTACAATGAGAGAAAATATGCAAAGATGTTGTAGATTTCATTAGTCACACTAGTTTATTCAAACATCTCTTTTGCATAAGAAACCAAGGCTTGCACTGATCTCTGGGAAAGAATGTGCTCACAGCTTGGAAAAGCAGTCTGCACAAATGACACTGCGGCACGGCAGAGGTCAGCAGCTCGGGTGCAGGAGAGGGGGCCCGGCTGTAGGCTTTGGTGCCATCATTTGCAATTCAATCTCATACAGTTCTCTCTTAGGGGAACAATTCACTAAATGCAGAGTTGTTCTTTTTTCCTAATTCACCATATAATTCACCTCCCAAGTTCAATTAAGAAGCAATCTGTTTGTGACTGGAAGCAGGCTGCATTTATTTAGAAATAGAAAGTTATCCTTTGCTTCAGCAAAGACCACATGCCTTAATAATTCTGGTGGTGAATGGCTGGTTGAGGTTTCCTTTAAATGGAATGGGATATTGTGTAAAGAATAGAATACTTCTGCGGGGTGAGAAGTCCTGGGGATGTAAAATTTAACTTGAGAAGAGGAACTTTTGTTGAGCTTGGGCTTAAGGAAGTGACGAGGACCGGGCATGAAAGAAAACAAAGGGAAATCTTAGGATGGGACATTGAGGCTGGGAAAGAGGGATAGAGTTCAGAGCAATCCATCTTGTTGAATCAGGCTTGTTCCTGTTCACACATCTAGTGGCTTTTGTCCAGTCAAGCTCTGTTAAACTATGGCACTTCCTTTGGGAGACAGTCCCCTGATTTAGTGTGTCTCTTGGACCAGGAAGCTTTAACCTATAGTCAGCTGAGAGTCTGGGTATTTTATTTTCCTCTGGTTCATTTTGTTAGTGTCTTTCATGATTCCTTTCCTGATATTTTAGTTAGTTATAGTAGTATCATGTTGCAGAGGTAGAATTTGATACCATTCTCTCAGCCTTCCTCCAAGGTGTCAGAGATGTACCCCTTGGAGGGGCTGGAGAAGGATTTGCAAAAGCCAGCTCCAGAGCAAAAGGAGAGTTTTCCAGCTGGCAAAGCAAGACTGGTTCAGGGGCTGGAAGATGTCCAACTGTCTTGAAAGTGGAACTTCCCTCTTGGAAGTGTCCACACGGCATCCAGCAGTTCTGTATGACTAACAGTATCTCCCTTTGTGCATGTGCTGGTTGACCATGCTCTTTACTGTGTCACCAAGACTGTAGAAACTTGCTTTTGCTAATACCTCTGCAGAGATCAGCTCATTCAGCCTCCTTTCTGCTCACAGGGGACCCACAATACCAAGATGGGGAAGGAGGCAGGGGGACAACAGTGGCGATATCGGCACCACCTTCTTAAGGCTGTGAATGTAATCCGTGCCAGTTTTATTTACCTGTTATACATCTTGCTGTCTCATGTGTTGTGCTCTCTCACCCGAGGTACCATTTTTGAGTTCTCCCTCCTACTACAGTCCCCATGGAGAGCTTTCCTGCCAAAGAGATGCTGGTTGGTTTTCCATGTTGGGTCTGTGACTGTTCAGTGGCTTGCTGCCCAGGTTTCTATACTCTATAGCTGCTCCCTGGCTTCTGTGGTGTTCCCAAGTTAGACCTTGCAAAATGAAAAGCCCAGGAAACCTGGAAGTCAAACAGCTATAGAGAGTCTTGTTCTTCTCTATTCTCCCTCCCCCATTTTCCAACCATTTTACTACCCCTTTCACTGCATTTTCTTCTACTGTCCTTGTCCTGAAGGTCCTCTTGCTGCTGGATGATCTCTTAGTGCTCCCTCCTTCCCCACACTCTGCAGCTGCTGGTAGCACATAGAATTCAAATCTCAGGACTGTATGACTGTTGGTCCTCCCTTGGTGGGACAATCAGCAGATCCCTGGGTAGACTTTATGGTAGGGTGCAAAATCATTAAACACTCTGAACTTTTATTCATTTAGACATTTTTAAGAAACTGATAAATATCACAGAAAACCAATATTGTGAAAATATTTCTGTTTCTTTGTCCTTTTTGAAATATTTAGCCTCTCTGAATTTTGGTTTTTGGTTTGGTTTGGGTTTGTTTGCTTTGCTGGCAAACAGAATTCCCTATGGGGGAATTGGAAATTCTCCATTGGGAATTTCCCTATTGGGGGAGTTCGTTTAGAAACAGGCATTCTAGAGGAAGTTGAAGATGATGGTGGTGGTGGGAAGAAAGATTAGAAAATATTTTGTCAACAAAAACCTATAGTTACAAAATCAAGACAGAAGATGCATAGTTCAGGGTCTTTCCAGTGCTCTGAAAACTGCTTTGATGAAAGCAGTTATCCATCAGCTGCCTTGTGAGCATTCAGAACTCCACTATGTCTGGCACCTTGCTAGCCCAGTAGCCAAGAGAATATGAAGAGGAACTCAGTCCTTCTCCTGCGTTACCTGGTGGTGATTCTCTTACGTGCTGCTCATGGCAGGGCTGTCTGTAGACCCTAGGGTTGTAGGTATCAGGGAGGACATAACGGTGCTTATAGAAACCAGACTTTAGTGGTAACATTGCGTAGGGGAGGAATTTGCTTCCTGCAGCACAGGTGAGTTTGCACAGTTGACATTTTCCTTTTTAGTGGGCAGAACTATTCAGAAGTCCTTTGAAACAGAAGTGTTAACAAGTTATTCTTTGCTTTAAATCAGTTTCTGGCACTGGGTGACATCGTAAATCTTCTTCTGTGGCAGAATGGATCCAGTATTGAGGGAAGATCCTATTTCTACATCATACATCAGAAAAACTAAAAAATCAAGTACTGGGCTATTGCCAAGTATTGTGGTACCTTAATGGACAAAAGACCAGTAGGGGCTATAGACAGGGGTCTCTGTCTCCGTTCCATAGCAATGTGACTTCTCTGGGGAGCTAGGATCTACTCCTCAGTCTTTATCTTATGGTAGAGGGTTCTAGATGCACTGAGCCCCCTCAGCCCTCATGGTGTGCTCGGCAGCCCAACCTGGTGGAGTCGCTTCAGCAGCCCCTGCACGCTGCTGCCAGCAATGCCCTGCTGTAGCACGCGGGTCGGGGCAGGAAGCAGCAGTGCTGACTGGAGGAAAGGAAAGGGATAGGCACTGTGCTGGTACAAAGATGCCATGGAGCTGCTGTGGTTTCTGTGACCAGTAGCTGTGACATCGAGCCACCAAATCCCTCCACCAACATGTTGGTGTCTTGTGCATCATGGAAACTTCATGAGTTGGTTTTCCGTGGGGGCAATAGGAAAGCCAGGCAGGGAGGCACTCGGAGTGGGACCAACAAGTTTTGTTTTGGTGACTGAGCTGGATGGAGCCACCTCCACGGGGACTTGTGTGTGCCTGGCAGTGCTGTTCCAAAAGGGAGGAGTAGCTGGCACTGGGTGAAGCACAAGGAATATCCAGGAGCTAACATGGCAGGTCTTCCTGATCTGGTAGCCAGTGGGTATTAGCATCACAGAGGAGGATTTTTCTTCTCAGATTAAACTGAATTAAGGCCACATGTATAAGAGCTGGTAAAAGTGTATTGGTCTGAGTGTAGATTGTTCTGAATGTAGATCGTTCTTTGCATTGACGGTGTACTTTTTTTAATTTGGAGATTTAACAGCGGTGCTCACTATTGCTACCATATTCCTTGTATAGCTCTTGTACTCAGTAAATCTCCATGGAATTAACCTTCCCTAGAAGAGACTTTCTGCCTACTCAGTATACGGGGAAACTAAGGCACAGGATGGTGATGAGTTGCAAGGTGCCACTGTAGGCTAGGAAGAAATCCAGGAAAAGAGCCCAACTTTATCAGGCTCTTAGTCCCTGCTCCCTGTACGGGCAAAGCAGCCAGTTTCTGTGGCTGCAGACTCATAAGTGGCATCACTGACAGCTGCTGTCCTTCCCATGTCAGAGCTCTGCCAGCCTACTCACCAGGAGATGTGTCTCTGCTCTGTTTCCTTTGCAGGAGGCCTGGGAGAACAGTCTCTTGTGTCAAGTGAGAACGCCACTTCAACTGATCGTAGTAACAAAGCAGTTAAAAAGGGTAATGTGGTACCCCACCCAGACCTTTGGGTATCTTTTATTTGCTTTTTTATCCCCTGTAGAACCACGTTTTGTCCTGTGTACATGTGTGTGCCTCCGTACCCAGGAAACCAGCCCTGCCCAGGCGCCTGCATTTGTTGCTGTTGGTGGACTCTCTGCAAGGGTGGGTTTGCCTTGTATAGTGTGGTAGGTTGACCCTGCCCGGTGGCCAAGCACCCACACAGGTGCTCGGTCACTATTCCCCTCCTCCGGCCGGATAGGTGAGAGAGCAGGAAGAGCAAAAGTGAGAAAACTCATTGGTCAAGATAAGGACAGTTCAATAAGTGAAGGAAAGAAGGGCGGGGGGAAACCAAAACCAAGTGATATAAAGGCAATTGCTCAACCCCATCCACAAGCAGACTGATGCCCAGCCAGTTTCTGAGCAATGGCTACTTTGGAAGACAAATCCACGTGGATTTTATTGCTGAGCATCATGACCCCATCATGGTATGGGTTATCCATTTGGCCAGTTTGGGTCAGCTGTTCCAGCTGCATTGTCTCCCAGCTTCTTGCCTATCCCACCTCTACTTGCTTGGGGAGTGGAGAGGGCTCAGTAGAGTGAGAATAAGAAAGCCTTGATACTGTGCAAACACTGTTCAGCAATAGCCTGAACATTGGTGTGTTATCAACACTGTTTTAGCCACAAATCCAGAACATAGTGCCTTACAGGCTGCTATGAGGAAAGTTAACTCCATCCCAAACAGACCCAATACATACAGGTAGCCCTGACTGTCACTGGGACAGAAAAACCATTTTACTCCAAGGCAGAGTGTAATGCTGGCTGGCTGCTCCTTGTTGTAGGGACGTTTCAGTTAAACCGGTTTAAGCTTCTGTTCTCCTGAAGCAGGACTATCACCCAAGCCAAGTTTTGCAGTTGGCTTCTCCCACTCATGTAGGTAAGGTATTGCTTGCAGGATCATCCCAGACCTCTGATCTTCGGGCATTTCCACAGGGTTGCCCTACACAGTGGGATTGCAACCCACTGTGTGCAGAAGGGA